>NC_056682.1:88320183-88620183 GCF_018350215.1 Panthera leo | reverse complement strand
TTTCCTCCTTTTCCAAGCTTTTCCTTGTATTTCTTTTTTTTTTCTTTTTTTTTTTTTGTCTTATTGCAGTGACTAGAAATTTTGGAATTATGTAAATAAAAGTGTTGAGAGAAAACATCCTTGCCCAGATCCTGATTTTAGAGAGGGAACATTCAGTCTTTCATCATTAAGTGTGAAGTTAGCTGTAATTTTTTTCCTTTTTTTATGATATTGAGGAGGATCTCCTCTATTCATAGTGCACCAGAAGTTTTATTTTTTTAATTATGAATGGCTATTGAATTTTGTCAAATGTTTTTTCTATATCAATTGATATCATGCTACTTCCTTATCAGTCTGTTTATATGGTGCACTACATTGATTGATTTTCAAATACTGAGCCACCTTTTTATACCCAAAATCAGTGTCACTCATAATGGTGTTTTGTCATATTTAAAAATATACATATTTACAGGAGACTGGGTGGATCAGTTGATTAAGTGTCCATCTCTTGATTTTGACTTAGGTCATGATCTCATGGTCTGTGGGTTCAAGCCCTGCTTTGGGCTCTGCACTGACAACACAAAGCCTACTTGGGTTTTTCTCTCTCCCTCTCTCTCTGCCCCTCCCCGTCTCTCGCGCACACTCTCACTCTTTCTCTCAAAATAAATAAACTTTAAATAAAAATATAAATTTATTTATATAAACATATTTAAATTTTTTTCAAAGTTAAAAGTTTTGAAAAATTATACTGATAGAAATATATAAAAGTTACATTTGATTTGCTAAAATTTTGTTGAAGATTTTGCATCTGTATTTCATGAACGTTATTGGGACCAGGTCACTTCCATCTTGGAAGACAACAAGGTGACTCTACCTGAACTTTTAGTGAGCTTTTCTAAGATGGCAGAAGGGTGCTTCTGTTATTTAGATTGTTGAAATGAAAGAGTAAAGGGGCGCCTGGGTGGCTCAGTCGGTTAAGTGTCCGACTTCGGCTCAGGTCATGATCTCACGGTTCGTGGGTTCGAGCCCCACATCGGGCTCTGTGCTGACAGCTCAGAGCCTGGAGCCTGTTTCAGATTCTGTGTTTCCCTCTCTCTCTGCCCCTCCCCTGTTCATGCTCTGTCTCTGTCTCAAAAATAAATAAACGTTAAAAAAAAAAAAACATGAAATGAAAGAGTAAAAGCTCACTATGGAAGAAATAAAACAAAATTCAAGTAATATTGGATAATGTCTTACTTTTAGCTTGAAGAAAAAATAAATAGCGATTTATTTTTAATAATGTGATGAATTATTTTGGCCTCTTGGAGTTCTGAAACTTTGGGTCATTGCTTCTAATATTTTAATTAATTTAAGACATGGAAAGAGGAAAAATTAATATCCTTTAATATTTGACAAATAAATCCCACACCCAAATTAGCTCAAGTACCAAAAAAGTTTATTAGGTATCTTTTCAAAGTTCTTTAGACTTTGATATACAGAGATTAGGTATTACTCAGATTATACTTAAAGTACTATAGAATATTTACTCATGACACTCCTTTTGATTATCAGGAAAACAATATTTCAGCTGTAAAAAATATAGATTTGTGTTACAAACAATTTTCAGGTTAGCTCATCAAACAATTTCTAAGAAAAATATTCTATATACACTTCCAATTAATGTAAAACAGTTTAATAACTCCATAATTTAAAAGTTGAACTATAACTTGAAACATACATTTCAAAAGGAAATATGACAATTCAAAGTAGTCAGTCTCAAATATTTTTTATCAGAAGTCATTAAAATTAATTACCATGTTTTAACACTTGAATTGCACTTACCTGAACAATTTTTTTCTAATGAAAAATTTTAAAAAAGATAATTACAAAGAATAACTTACTACTGTATGTTTATTTTTACTTCCCAGGCCAAGTAGTAAATCTGATCTTTAATTATATGTGCTAACAATATTCTCACAAAATCTACTGCTGCTATGTAAACACGGGTTAGACAATATTTATAAAACTTTATATGTTAATTTACAATTTTCTGCTCTACAAATGTTTGCATAAATAATATATTGGGGTGTTGCTGTTTCCATGATCTTTGTTTAATTAGAAACACTCTTGGCAATTCAACATAATTGTAGGCAAAATGTGACAGATAATTTCTTCTTTGCATTAAATGTGATTATACGAGCTGTCTGTAAATTTTCAAAAATCTTCCTATGTCACTGTAGATTTTCTGTACCATCTAATGAGAAACCACTGTGTTTAATTGTGTTATCAAATATTCAAAATTTATTTTAACAGTTCCAGAAAAAGAAGACTAATGGTGCTGTTGAAGGGAGATTATTAATAACACACAGATATGCCCTTCTCTGGAGATCTCTCTCTCTCTCTTTCCCTCTTTCACGCTCTCTCTCTCTCTCTCTCTCTCTCACACACACACACACACACACACTCACAAGTAAATGAAATCTCTTTCTTCTTGAGATCTACAGAAGAGGACAAATGAATACAGAGATTACCAATTTAGAACATTCATTATGAACCTATAAACAAAAACAAAGGTAAAATATGGTCCTAAAATTTAGGTTAATTAAATTCTGTCACCCAAAACCATGTGTACATACCAATACACCTACATACATGTACAGAAAGTCCACTAAGGCCCTCCATCCTAACACAAAATCTTCCTTAAAATGAAAATACCTTCTCATGATACAAAGAGAACAGTTAATGTGCATATGCCCATCTCATATCAGAGTCCTCTTTATTATAACACCCTAACACCTGACACTATTGAAAGGGTTATCAATTGCCAAGTTCTGTCTAGTAACATACAGCTTCTGTGTGTGTGTGTGTGTGTGTGTGTGTGTGTGTGTGTGTGTGTTTGTATGTGATTAAGTATCTTCTGAGAGTCTCAATGTGTTCAATATTGAAGAAGTTCTAACTTGCTAACACTAGGACACAGAATTGGGAATTAGGGAGAGTTAAGAAAGTGCTTTTGAAAAACTAAACACCACAGTTGACACAAAACTGTCTGCAACAGAAGGGAAGCAAATTCTGTAAAAAGGCAAGAAACTCACTGGACACTAAGTGAAATAAAAAATTCACATATAGGCAAATTAATTTAGAATGTTACACTTTAAAGGCAAGAAGAATGTTTAAACCTTCCATTCAGACAGAAAATAATAAAACAACAAAGACAATTGGATCCCCAAGACACAAGCATCAGAATAACATCATACTTCTCACCAGAGCACAGATGTTAAGAAAGTCTGGTGAAAGGTATAAAAGCAGGAAAGAAAAAAATGTGATAAAATCTAGATTCCTATATCACATGAAATTATGAAACAATTTTTATTCAAGGAAAATCACTGAACATCTACTTGCATGCAAATATCTTCTCAAGGAAATTATCTATATATTGGCTCCAGAAAGTGAGAATAAAAAACAAGAACTGTGAAAGGTTTTTTTGTCTTTTTTTGTCTTTGACAATTTTTTAAATGTTTATTCATTTTTGAGAGAGGGTGTAAGTAAGGGAGGTGCATAGAAAGAGAGAAACAGAGGATTCAAAGCAGGCAATGCTCTGCCAGCTCAGAGCCTGATGGGCTCAAACTCACAAACCGTGAGATCATGACCTGAGCCAAAGTTGGATGCTTAACCAACTGAGCCACCCAGACGCCCCTGAATTATTTTCTTTTTTTTTCAACTTTTTTTTTTTTTTATTTTATTTTTGGGACAGAGAGAGACAGAGCATGAATGGGGGAGGGGCAGAGAGAGAGGGAGACACAGAATCGGAAACAGGCTCCAGGCTCCGAGCCATCAGCCCAGAGCCTGACGCGGGGTTCGAACTCACGGACCGCGAGATCGTGACCTGGCTGAAGTCGGACGCTTAACCGACTGCGCCATCCAGGCGCCCCTGAATTATTTTCTTATGGTCTTAATTTTCAACTTTTATTCACCAGTAGTTCTCCTACAGCAACACTAGGAAGCTGTGGAAGTGGACAGTTAAAAAAAAAAAAAAAAGGCCATGGGGACAAATTGAAATTCTGTCAATTAAAACTATATGGTAAATTGACTTCTAGGAGATGACTTTCTTGTCATATAAAATATATATTAGAACATACAGTTTTATCGATAAGCAAAATCAAATGCAATCCGAAAATATCGGTTGTTGATTTTAATGTTGCAAAATATAGTCATTAGCACAAAAGATGTAAACACAACATCAGCATGATTTCAAAAGTTAGAACAAAGCTAAAAAATGAAAAATACATTTGCTGTTGACACTAAGAATATCCAGTTTTGAATGGCATTGCTGCTGTGACTGAAGAAGAAATGCAAGTACACATACTACTAATGTTCTGCATTGAACAACAGTTACACAATCATAATAATTAATATTTATCAATTTTCAACGTTATCTTTCAAGCTACAGAGAAAATACAAAGCATTTAATTATGTGTGACACAATAGAATACAATATTTTCAGTTTTAAAATGAAAGTCAAGAGGAGTTAAGATGACAGAGTAGTAGGAGGACCTTATGCTTACCTCATCCCTCAAACACAGCTAGATCAATATCACATCATTCTGAACACACAAGAAATCTATCTGAGGACTGACAAAACAAGCTGCATGACTGGAGGGAGAGAAAAGGCCACATCATGGAGAGCAGGAGATGGAGAGACATGATTTGGGGGAGGAAAAGATCATCGGTGTTATAGACAGGAGGGAGTCCTGACCTCAGAGAGGAGAAAGAGAGAGAAGGAAGGAGGAGAGCAGTGCACAAGGGATGTCACAAGGAAATCTCTTGTACAAAGCCATTGGTTAGGAAAATGAAAGGGGCTGATTATCTTGAGTATTTACAACCAGTTGAGCTCAAAGACTGGAGTTTTAGAGTTCCAAGTCATGGATGATATAGACCCTAGCAGGTGCCATAGTACTTACTATGGAGAAGGAAGGCACAGGCCCAGGAGTGAGCTGCATAATCTGAAGATCCCTTGGGATATACTGGGAGAGAGGTTTCCCTGTTCTTGGAATACATCTATGAGAGGTGGCATTATCTCTCAGGGGACTAAAGAGCTGGCAGATGGCATTATACTCCCTCTCCCCTTGAGCATAGGAGCAAAGACACCTGCTGTGGGTGGCTAACCCAGACTCAGCCTTTTTGCTGTGCTTTACTATAAACTCCAAATCCTTGTGCATTTCTGTGACTGCCATTCTGGGACAAACTTGCACCAGCCCCAGCTTAATGACCTTCCCTCAGGGGACAAGCACCAGTCCATGCCATGCTGGGTCCTTAAATTTTGGAGTTTTAAAATTCAGCCTATGTTCGGGGCGCCTGGGTGGCTCAGTCGGTTGAGCGTCCGACTTCAGCTCAGGTCACGATCTCACGGTTCGTGAGTTGGAGCCCCACGTCAGGCTCTGGGCTGATGGCTGAGCCTGGAGCCTGCTTCCGATTCTGTGTCTCCCTCTCTCTGCCCCTCCCCCATTCATGCTCTGTCTCTCTCTGTCTCAAAAATAAAATAAACATTAAAAAAAAAAGAAAAGAAAAATTCAGCCTATGTCCCTTAGACAAAACACAGGTGCACTGCATTGCCAGCCAGGCAGATGGTCTGGAAGAGACAGGCTGAAGGCAAGGATATGAAGGATACCCAGGACTACATTAGAGGAGACTGTTTTTTTTTTCCCATGAGGGCTTCACTATTGACACCATATTTCTCCCTTGCCCCTCAGCACAGACTGACTTCAGTGAGCAGCACAGCCCCCACACTGGACGTCTGAACAGCTTACACCAAGTTCCACCCCACCCCACCCTGTGCTCTGCAGGTGCCTAAATGTGCCTGAGAACCAGGGCAGCAGGTTTCTCCCTCAACCAACCAACAGAATACCCCTCACACTGCACTCATCAAGGCTACTGACTATAGAATGCTGCAAGGCTTCAGCTATAAGGGAAATGGGATCTAATGTCTATTAACAAGCAGACCAGAGAACACCTAGTTAAAACTTGCCAACTCTAGACAAGGCCCAAACACCCCCTACTGCAGGAAAGGAGAAACTGTGACAGGACTGACTTGAGGGAAAGAGCAGCCAAAACACAGCAGCAGACTGCACACAGCATACTTCAGAATCACTTAATGAAGCCCTAGGCCCTGGAAAGTATGTGATCTCTTCTTAACAAAACCATTAGTCTCAGGAGCAGGAAACATGACAGGCTTTCCTAACACACAAAAGAAGACAGAGACTTAGACAAAATGTCCAGATAGAGGAGTTCATTCCAAAAGAAAGAACAAGAAAAGATATGTTCATGGATCTAATCAAAACATATATAAGTAATATACTTGATGCATAATTTAAAACAACAATTATAAGAATACTAACTGGGCTTGAGAAAAGCATAGAAGACACCAGGGAATCAATTTCCAGAGATAAAAGATCTAAAAACTACCGAGGCTGAATATAATCAAGATGTGAAACTGTGTAGATGTTATGACAAGGATGGAAGAAGCAGGAGGATGAATAAATTATATAGAAAAAAAATATGGAAACTAATGAAACTGAAAAGAAGAAGAAAAGAAAAACATTGGATCACTAATGTAGACTTAGGGAACTCAGTGACTCCATAAAGCATAATAATATTTGTATCATAGGAATCCATGAAAAAAAAGATAGGGAATAAAGAGCAGACGGTTTATTTTAGGAAATTAGAGCTGAAAACTTCCCTAATCTAGGGAAGGAAACAGACATCCAAATCCAAGAGGCACAGAGAACTCCCATCAAAATCAATAAAAGAAGGCCAACAACAAGACATATCACAGTAAAGTTTGAAATATAGAGATAAGGAAAAAATCCTAAAAGCAGCAGAGGAAAAGAAATTCTTAACTTGCAAGGAAGGACAAATAAGGTTAATAGCAGGCCTCTCCAAAGAAAGATGGCAAGCCAGAAGGTGATGGCATGATATATTCAACATGCTGAATGGGAAAAAGCTGCAGCCAAAAATACTTTATCCAGCAAGGCTGTCATTCAGAATAGAAGGAGAGATAAAGATTTTCCTGGACAATCAAAAATTAAGAGTTCACGACCACAAACCAACCCTGAAATAAATATTATAGGAGACTCTTTGAGTGGGGAAAGAAAGACCAAAAGTGACAAAGACTAGAAGAGAACAGAGAAAAGCTCCAGAAACAAATTAACAGGATATAAAATGGCACTAAATTCATATCTATCAAAAATCACTCTGAATGTAAATGTACTAAAACTCCAATCAAAAGACTTAGGGTAACATAATAGACAAAAAAAAACAAGACCCTTCTATATTCTGCTTACAAGAGATTCATTTTAGACCTAAGGACACCTGAAGATTGACATTGAGAGGATAGAGAACCATTTATCATGCCAATGGATATCAAAAGAAAGCTGGGGTAACCATATTTATAGCAGACAAAATAGATTTCAAACCAAAGAGACTATAACAGGATATTGGACATTATATCATAATTAAGGAGTCTATCCAACATGAAGATCTAATAATTGTTAGTATTTGTGCCCCCAATTTGAATGAACCCAAATATATAAAACAATAATGACAAACATAAACTTATTGATAATAATACAATAATAGTAGGGGACTTTAGCACCCCACTTACAACAATGGACAGATTATCTTATCAGAAAATCAACAAGGAAACAATAGCTTTGAGTGGTACACTGCACCAGAGGGACTTAACAGATATATTCAGACCATTTCAACTGAAAGAAGCAGAATATGTATTATTTTCACATAAGCATTGGACATTCTCAAAAATAGATCATATATACTGGGTCATGAATCAGGCCTCAACAAATACAAAAAGATTAATATCACACCATGTACATTTTATAACCACGATGCTATGAAATTTGAATTCAATCACAAGAAAAAAATTGCAAAGACCACAAATACGTGGAAGTTAAATAACATCCAACTAAAAAAATGAATGGGTTAGGAGTGCCTGGGTGGCTCAGTTGGTTAAGGGTTTGACTCTTGATTTTGGCTCAGATCATGATCTCAAGGCTCATGAGATCGAGCCTCATGTCGGGCTCCATGATAACAGTGTGGAGCCTGCTTTGGATTTTCTCTCTCCTTCTCTCTCTTTCCATCCCCATTCATGCTTTCTCTTTATCTCTCAAAATAAATAAATAAACATTTAAAAATAATGAATATGTTAACCTGGAAATTAAAGAAGAAATTTAAAAATACATAGAAAAAATAAAAATGAAAACACGATATTTTAAAACCTTTGAGATGCAGCAAAAGTTGTCATAAGAGGGAAGTATATAGCAATACATGCTACCTCAACAAGCAAGAAATTCTCAAATACACAACCTAGACTTATACTAAAGTAACTAGAAAAAGAAAAGTAAATGAAGCCTAAAGCCAGCAGAAAAAGGAAAATAATAAAGATTAGAGCAGAAATAAATTATATAGAAACAAACAAACAAACAAAAACACAGAACAGATCAATGAAACTATGAGCTGGTTCTTTGACCGAATTAATAAAGCTGAAAATCTCTTAGCCATACTTATCACAAAGAAAAGAGAAAGTGACCACATAAATAAAATCATGAATTAAAGAGGAGAGATCACAACCAACACCAAAGAAATACAAACAATTATAAAGAATATTATGAAAAATTATAGGGCAACAAATTGAACCACCTAGAAGAAATAGATAATTTCCTAGATATATAATGTACCAAAACTGAAATAAGAAGAATTAGAAAATTTGAACAGACCCATTACTAGCAAGAAATTGAATAAGCAATCTAAAAATTATGAACAAACAAAAGTCTAAGGCCACATGGTTTCCCAGGGGAATTCTACCAAACCTTTAAAGAAGATTTAATACCTATTCTTCTCAAACTATTCCAAAAACTAAAAATGGAAGGAAAACTTCCAAACTCATTATATGAAGCCAGCATTACCCTGATTGCAAAACCAGATGAAGACCCCACTAAAAAGGTGAATTAAGGCCAATATCCTTGATGAACATGGATGCAAAAGTTCTCAACGAAATACTAGCAGATAAAATTCAGCAGTACATTAAAAGAATCATATAGCCTCATCAAGTGGGATTTATTTCTGAGATGAAAGTGTGGTTCAATGTACACAAATCAATGTGATACCCCACATTAATAAAAAAAGCATAAGAATCATATAATCTTCTCAGTAGATGCAGAAAAAGTCTTTGACAAAATACAGCTTCCATGCTTTAGAAACCTTAACAAAGTAGGGATAAAGAGAACATACCTCAGCATCATAAAGACCATATATGATAAACAAATATCATCCTTAACTGGGAAAAACGAGAACTTTTCCTGTATGGTCAGGAACAAAGCAGCGATGTCCACTTTCATCATTGTTATTTAACATGCTACTAGAAGTCTTAGCCTTGGCAATTAGACAACAAAATGAAATAAAAGACATCCAAATCACCAAGGAAGAAGTCAGATTTCACTATTTGTAGATGACATGATACTCTAGAAAACCTGAATGACTCCACCTAAAAGTTGCTAGAAATGATACACAAATTCAGTAAAATCTCAGGATACAATATCAATGTACAGAAATCTGTTGCATTTTTGTGCACCTGTAATGAAGAAGCAGAAGGAGAAATCAAGGAATCAATTCCATTTATAATGGCACCCAAAACCATAAAATACCTGGGAATAAACTTAACCATAAGGTAAAAGAGCTGTACTGATGAAATAAATTGAAGATGACACAAAGAAACAAAAAACATTCTAAGCTCATGGAGTGGAACAACAAATATTGTTAAAATGTGTATACTACCTAAATCAATCTACACATTTAATGCAATCCCTATCAAAATACCACAAGCATTTTTCACAGATCTAGAACAAATAATCCTAAAATTTGAAGGGACCTACAAAAGACCTTAAATAGCCAAAGCAATCTTGAAAAAGGAAAACAAACCTGGATGCATCACAATTTCAGACGCCAAGCCATATTTACAAAGCTGTAGTCATCAAGACAGTAGAGTACTGGTATAGAAACAGACACATATACCAATGGAATAGAATAGAAAACCCAGAAATAGACCCACAAATGTATGGCCAACTAATCTTTGACAAAGCAGGAAGGAGTAACTAATGGAAAAATGACAGCAAATGGTATTGGGAAAACTGGACAGCAACATGCAGAAGAATGAACCTGGAGGTATTTCTTACACTGTCCACAAAAATAAATTCAAAATGGGTGAAGGACCTAAATGTGAGACAGAAAGCAATCACAATCTTGGGGCGCCTGGGTGGCGCAGTCGGTTAAGCGTCCGACTTCAGCCAGGTCACGATCTCGCGGTCCGTGAGTTCGAGACCCGCGTCAGGCTCTGGGCTGATGGCTCGGAGCCTGGAGCCTGTTTCCGATTCTGTGTCTCCCTCTCTCTCTGCCCCTCCCCCGTTCATGCTCTGTGTCTCTCTGTCTCAAAAATAAATAAAACGTTAAATTAAAAAAAAAAAAAAAAAAAGAAAGAAAGCAATCACAATCCTAGAGGAAAAAACAGGCAACACCTCTTTGACCTTGGCTGCAGCAACTTTTTACTTGACATGTCTCCTGAGGCAAAGGAAACAAAAGCAAAAATGAACTATTGGGACTTCATCAAGATAAAAACCTTCTGCACAGTGAAGTAAACAATCAACAAAACTAAAAAACAACATTTGTGATGGGAGAAGATATTTGCAAATGACATTTCTGCATAAAGGATAGTATCCGAAATATATAAAGAACTTATAAAACTCAACACCCAAAAAACAAATAATCCAGCTAATAAGTGGGAAAGAGACATGAAAATATATTTTTCCAAAGAAGACATACAGATGGCTAACAAATACATGAAACAACATCATTCATCACCAGGGAAATACAAATCAAAACTATGATGAGATACCACCTCTCACCTGTCAGAATGGCTAAAATTAGCAACACAAGAACAACAGATGTTCGTAAGGATGCAGAGAAAGCAGAACTGTCTTACACTGTTGGTGGGAATGCAGCCATTCCAGAAAGCAGTGGAAGGTTCCTCAAAAAGTAAAAATAGAACCACCTTATGACCCAGCAATTGCACTACTAGGTATTTACCCAAAAGATACAAAAATACTGATTTAAAGGAGCACGTGCACCCCAATGTTTATAGCTGTATTATCAACAATAGTCCAGTTATGGAAAGAGCCCAAATGTCCATTGACTGATAAATGGTTAATGAATGGTGGTATATGTATCCATAAAATTATATATAATATATATGATTACTGATATATATATCAATATATATATCATTATATATATTATATATATATAACAATATAATGGCTATTACTCAGCCTTCAAAATGAATGAAATATTGCCATTTACAACAATGTGGATAGAGCTCTCATGTATTATTCTAAGTGAAATAAATCGACCAGAAACGACAAATACCATATGACTTCAATCATATGTGCAATTAAAAAAAAGTGAACATTTGGGGAAGAAAAAAAAAAAAAAAGAGGAAGAGAAGGAGTCAAACCGTAAAAGAAGAACAAACTAAGATTTGCTGGAGGAGAGGTGGGCAGGAGACGGATAAATGGGTGATGGGCAATAAGGAGGGCACTTATTGCAATGACCAATGGGTGTTATACGGAGATGATGAATCACTAAATTCTACTCCTGAAACTAATATTACACTACATGTTAACTAACTAAAATTTAAATAAAAAATTGAAACATAAAAAGAAAGAAAGTAAAGGTAAGGAAGCATAGAGGTAATGACATGCTCATCTTACAAAAGGGAAATTCAAAAGATAATATTTACATTGAAATTAGAAATTTCAATACTTAAAACAACTAACAAGAACAATTGAAAAGTTTTAAAGTCTTAGAACTACCAAGAATTGGAAGAAGGTAAAGGGTGAGAGAGTTGGAGGTGGAGAAATAAGTTAATAGCTGATATATCATATCTAAAAGACAATAAAAAAATCTACATTTGACGAGTTAAAAAATGGCAGTACACACATGTATGTTAAATGACTAAAGGCAAGCACCAGAAAAGCTCTAAACAGGAATCATTAAAGCCTTAGTGAGTACAGTTGGGCATGCAGAAGGTCAGGGTAAGATATTGCTGAGTTTTTGTCTTAACTCCATCAATACCATTTGCATTTATTTATTTATTTATTTATTTATTTATTTATTTATTTTAAAACTATGTGTATCACTTTGATCTATTTTTGATAAATTTTAAAAAAAATGACCTAACTTTTAATGGCACTTTATTTATTGTAGATGAGATTCAGTAAAAATGGTGTTAAACTAACAGTTCTGAATATTTAAAAATTGATAAATTTCATTATATTGCTTTCAGAAGAGAATAATTAAGATATCTAGAAAATACTTTTGTTAATGTTTTAATATTTCAGGTTATTTCTATATTATAAAATGTAATTTATCATTTTTCTGAAGTTAAAAAATATATAACTATATAATAAAGTCCACCTACAAACATTCTTCTTGGGTTCTTTTAAAAAAATTTTTTTAACATTTATTTATTTTTGAGAGACAGAGAAAGACATAGCCTGAGCAGGGGAGGGGCAGAGAAAGAGGGAAACAGAATCGGAAGCAGGCTCCAGGCTCCCAGTTGCAGGCACAGAGCCTAACACGGGGCTTGAACTCACAAACCGCGAGCTCATGACCTGAGTGAAGTCAGACAGTTAACCGACTGAGCCACCTGGTGCCTCTCTTCCTGGGTTCTTTTCCAGAACTTTTCTTTTTTCACTTCTGTAAACTTAATAGTTATAACAGTTCAGCTTTTGAATCTTAAAAACCCAGAAAATAATAAAACAATTAATAATGGGAGTTGACATTATTAATTGAGCATGATGAGTAAGGCATTATGCTAACAGTTTTGCATGCATCATCTCATTTATTAATCACAATAGCTTTCTCATTTAGGAATTCTTATGACCTCTGTTTTTTACAAAAAAGGAAGTAGAGGTTAAAGAGGCAAAGTGACTTGCTCAAGATTTATTTTTCACTGAGTTAATAAATATTTATTATGCAGGCACTATTCTAGATGTTTGGTACATATGAATGGAAACACAAAACAAAATAAAAAAAATTTTGCCATCATGGGGACTTGCATTCCATTCAGTGGGTATAGTAGTTAAAAAAAAAATAAGTCAAATAAATAAAGTTTATAATTTTTTATAAGATGATAAATACCACAAAGAATATATATAGCATAAAGCTGATTGGTAGGGCAATTGCAATTTTAAACATGGCAGTCATGGCAGGCCTCATTGAGAAGATGTCATTTTTTTTTTTTTTTTAATTTTTTTCTTCAACGTTTTTTATTTATTTTTGGGACAGAGAGAGACAGAGCATGAACGGGGGAGGGGCAGAGAGAGAGGGAGACACAGAATCGGAAACAGGCTCCAGGCTCCGAGCCATCAGCCCAGAGCCTGACGCGGGTCTCGAACTCACGGACCGCGAGATCGTGACCTGGCTGAAGTCGGACGCTTAACCGACTGCGCCACCCAGGCGCCCCGAGAAGATGTCATTTAAACAACCTTCAAAGGATGTGAAGATAGCCAAGTGACTATCTGCATTAAGGTCACTGAAGATGGAGGGATAACTAGAGGAAAAGCTTTAAGATAAGATCATGAGGTGAAAGGTGTGGAGAAGATAGGAAAATTGCAAATAATGTAGGGTCCCATTGACCATTATAAAGATTTTGACTTTCACTAAAAGTGTAACAGGAAAAATGAGGAACAAAACTGTGACTTTACCTGAGTGTATGAGGTCACTCTCAACAAGGAAGACACATCTCATCTGGGCCTGGAAGTGTTAGTAAAAGCCCATTCACCACAATCTCTAGAGAAAGGAATGTAGGCAGAGTTGAGAGGAAATAACATGTCAAAGTTATCAAAACATGACTAGATGGAATGTGAGGAACAGGATTTCTGTACAAGAAAAATCAGAAACCAAGATGGAACAGATATGGAATATTTGATAACATACAAAGATTTACAAGTTTGTTTTGTAGGATGCTGGGCACCAAAAACAGGTTTTTAAACAGGTTCAGTTCAGGTGTCCCTTTTAAACTTATTCTGTCTAAAAAAAATTAACAAAATTGGTTCTTAAAGTAAGGATCAAATGTTTTTCGGGAAGATCCTTCTGATGGTACCATGGAGGATACACTACATAATTATTTTTTTTAAAAAATAGTGGAAGAAAAACTGTCATGGAAAATTCATGGTGCTACCACTGAAGAGTGGTTCGAAGCCGTAAAGAGTGGCAGAGAAAGTTCCAGGACTACTTAGCAGTCAAGCGAAAACTGAAGTGTCAAAACACTAAGCCTTATCTAAAAGTCAAGAGTAATTGTCTGAATCCTAGACCTTCTAAATCTACTATCGTGCCCAGAAAGGATGTTACCAATCATGTTGCTTTGCCTATCAAAGCTACAAGACCCATCAGCATTAAACTCCAGCCCAGGCCTGCCAATATCACAGGATCCCAGAAGCCAGAGTTGGAGCCATCAAAACTTCTAGGCAAAAGGCTGACTTCAGGAGGTATTTGTTCTAACTCAAAGAGTAAGCTTTCCAGCAACAGTCAGCAAAAGCATGAAGCTGGATCATACATAACCAAAGAACTGTGTAGAAAAACTGTGGGATCACTTAATATAAAAGAACTGAAAACTGCAAAGCAGCAGGTAGCAGATCAAGGAAATGCTAAATGCACAGACCCTGTAGACAATAATCATGTTTGAAATGAATCCTTGGGTAGCTTTCTGAAACTGATGAACAAGGAAAATTTGCCCCAAACTTTACCAGACTCTGAAAGGAAGCTGAATTCTGAATTGTGGACAATAGGTAAGTCAAAGACTAAGTCTTATAATGAAACCTAAAGTAGTTTGACTCCTAAAGAAACCTTGGGCAAAAGTTCAGGGAATAGTGCTATTCTGAAAGACTTAATAAACAATTTGTTGGAGAAACACAAATTAAGATTCCACCAGTAAAGTCACAGCCACTTTCTAGAGGAACAAATCTTTCAAGACCAGGAGAAAAATTCCCAAGGGCAGTTCCCTCTCACTAGTTCAGAACCTTGGTAGGACTGAAGCATCAAAGAAACCTGTCGTCAAGGACATAAAAGTTATAACGGTTAATAAGGATAAATATGAAAGACCAAATGAAACTAAGTTACAGTCACCCACTGGTACTGAACAGAAAGTACAACAAACCAAACCCTGGACATGCCCCAGTGTGCTTCTGGGAGGCTGTAACAACAGACGTCCAAACATTAAGCAAGATCAGAAATCCACTCAACCTTGTTTTAGACGTCAGACATCAAGTGCACTGCCAAAGGCAAAACCCATAATCCAAAGGCCCAACTTGACACTTCGTAGTTTGAATTCAGTCATCCCAAGCACCCTAACATAACAGTAAATGGAACCAATGGGAATAAATGCAGCAACAGCTATCAAGAAAATGCACAGACTTTGGACTCCAAGTTGAAAAAGACTCTTTCCCAGACCATTTTCTCAATATGATACCTTCCCAAACTCAGGCTGGTGACAAAACCATAAATGAAAGAAAAGTCCCAAACTAATCCATTTATTAAGAAGAACACAGCAGAGAATCAAAGGAAACAACTGGAAGCATGTCTGAAATCTAAGGGGAAAATCTATAAATAGCATCCTTTGGAACTTAAAACAAAAATAGAAATAATAGAGGAAATGAATATTTCATTTTGGAAGAGTATGGAAAGAGAAGATGAAGAAAAGAAAGCACAACTTGAATGATCCTATAAAATTAACAACACTTTAACATTATGTCTGCAGTTCACTGAAGGGAGTGTACTTTCTAATGATATACTTACCATATTGTCCCATATTCCTGAGGCCAAAAAATTTGCTAAATTCTGGATCTGCAAAACCAAGTTGTTGGCAAATAATGATACCTTTGATTTTATTGGGCCGTACAAAGAGGGCATTAGAAATAGGGCAACAACTATACAAGAATCATGAGAATTTGTTCTTAATATTTTGTAAAGCCCAAACAGAATCACTGAAGAAGTTACCTTTGACTCTTACTTACTAAAACAAATACAACATCAATAGAGTAGCTGGCCAATAAGACAGAATCTGAAAAGTCTTGTCTTTCTCTAAAAGAGGACGGTTTACAGCCACTTCCCTAATAACCACGCAGAACAGGACAATCATCCTGGGATCACATTAGAGATTGTCCTGATCCCTAGAATAAGTGCAATGCCAGAAGTACAAGACATGAAGCTCATCACTCCATCACTCCTGAACAGTGTTTAGGAACGATTGCGAGAGCTGTGTCCTGCTACATAGAAATGCAGCAGGAACAGGATTTAGTAGTGGCTTCTCTTAATGAGCTACCAGAAGTGGAAGGAAAAGAGTGTTTTATTTTCCATAAAAATGAGGCTTTGCCTATAACATTAGGATTTAAAATCCTTGAGTCATAAATTCCTTTTTTCTTATCTTTTTTTTTTAATTTTTTTAACATTTATTTATTTTTGAGACAGAGAGAGACAGAGCATGAACGGGGGAGGGGCAGAGAGAGAGGGAGACACAGAATCTGAAACAGGCTCCAGGCTCTGAGCTGTCAGCACAGAGCCCGACTCGGGGCTCGAACTCACGGACCATAAGATCATGACCTGAGCCGAAGTCGGACGCTTAACTGACCAAGCCACCCAGGGGACCCGCCTTTTTTTTTTTTTTTTTTTTTTTGAGAAAAAGAGAAAGAGAGAGAGAGCAGGTGAGTGGCAAAGCGAGAGAGAGACAGAGAGCATCTTAAGCAGTCTCCACACACAGCAGGAGCCCAACTCGGGCTTGATCTTGCAACCATGAGAGTATGACCCAATCTGAAATCAAGAGTCAGGAGCTTAACCAGCTGAGCCACTGAGGTGTCCTTTAATTTTCTTTTATTGTGTAAATATAAAGTATATAAAAACTCAGCCAACATGGCTAAAATTTAAAAATTTTAGCTTTTGTAATATTTAAGTATTATCTAAAACAAAAAAAATATGAAATTTTGTTCATTCTATTTAAAAAAATAGCATGCATTATTCTATGGTTTTAAGCACAGTTCCATGGCAACCCAGAGCAGGAACCAATTAACTCCCTATGGTAGGCAGGAATGACACATAGGAGTTGGTCCTCCAATGACTAATAAGAATTGCATGGGCAATGAAGAAGAACGTTTCCACACAACAGACAACATGAGGCTTAAAAACAAAAACTAGATGAACAACTCTGTTAAAATAAAAAAAAAAAATTACCTATAGTAGAAAAACACACAAATTAAAACATACTTCACAAACTACAAATTTACCACAAATTTTGCTTATATTTAAGTTATTATGGATATGGCTTCCATCAGTGAGCAAATTTTTTATTATGATTATGATTATGAATTGTTAATCATTTATTTTATTTATTTTGAGGGAGAGAGAGCACAAGCAGAGGAGGGGCAGAGAGAGAAGGAGAGAGAGAGAGAGAGAGAGAGAGAGAGAATCCTAAGCAGTCTCTGAATTGTCAGTGCTGAGCCTGATGCAGGGCTCGAACTCACAACCTGGGAGAGATCATGACCTGAGCCAAAATCAAGAGTCAGACACTTAACTGACTGAGACACCCAGGTGCCCCAGTGAGCACATTTTCTAGTATTTATATAAACTTTGCTGATTATTATTTGAAAATTTAGAATTTTGAATTTGGTAACCTTTATTGTTCCTTTCAGTTCCATGAGCCTATGAAATACCAAAAATAAAATTGTATATAGATCTTCCTCAACTTACATTAGGGTTATATCCCAAGAAACCCATACATAGTAAGTGAAAGTACCCAAAGTCAAAAATGCATTTATTATACCTTACCTATTGAACACCATACTGAGCCTAATCTACTTTAAATTGTGCTTAGAACAGTTAGCATTCACCTATAGTTAGGCAAAATAATCTAATGCAAAACTTATTTTATCAAATGTTGGTGCGCCTGGGTGGCTCAGGTCGTTGAGCATCTAACCTCGGCTCAGGTCATGATCTCGTAGTCGGTGAGTTCGAGCCCCCCATTGGGCTCTGGACTGACAGCTCGGAGCCTGGAGCCTGCTTCATATTCTGTCTGTCTTTCTCCCTCTGTCTCTCCCCCACCCATGCTCGCTCTCTCTCTCTCTCTTTCTCTCTGTCAAAAATAAACATTAAAAAATTTAAAAAATAATTAAGTATTGAATATCTCATGTAATCTGTTAAATACCATACTGAAAGTGAAACACATAGTGGGTATGGAAGCTTCTAAGTGTCCTGGTTGCTTACCATCATGATCACATAGCTGGCTGGGTTTTGAACTTCATTGCCACTGCCCAGCATCATGAGAAAGCACCAAATGTTACTAGCCCACAAAAATATCAAAATTTAAAATTTGAAGGATAATTTCTACTGAACGTGTATCATTTTTTCACCATAATAAAGTAAAAAAAATGTAAGTTGAACCATCATAAGTCATCGACCATGTGTATATGTATTTTTATTTTGCTAACCTCCAAATCATTTTTATCATTTATACTAGTTATTTTTTTTCTAAAGCAGAGTCTGACTTGTAGTAGATGTGATTTTGTACTATAAAACCAACATAAAGGGTTTTCTACATATTCAAATAATCAAATAAATATAAATGCTACATACTGCAATTACTTTTAAGTTTCCAAAAACCTCAAACTTACAGGTGACCTTTAAATTCTTCATTAAATAAATTATTCTTTTGTGAATCTCACATGAAATTATTTGTTCTCAGTATGACAACTTCCTTTCTGTCACTAATACATGCATGAGCTAGTTTTCCCACAAGTGGAGAGATATAAAAACTTGTTCAAATATGATGTTACTCAGTAAGGGGTAATGTAAAATCTGAAAGTACCCTGTCTCTTTAGTCTTCCACTGTTATGTATTTCTTTAATTGAAAGACATTAAAGAGAGCTTCAGCAGGGGAGAATGAAATAAAATAGTGATTCTTTTGCAATTGGTGGAAAACAGTATAATAACCATATATGAGTCTTACACAATTCTTTAGTATATTTCTTTTCAAAGGACATTCTCAGTGCATGTTCACACTTTGATTTTGAATTGAGTTTCTGGATGTGAATCTTTCAATGATGTTCATCAAAGTGCAATCTGTCTCAATCTTTTCCGGTATGCCAGGTAATTATATTAATTATTCCAGTATACACTGAAATGCTTTTATTAATATGACCTCTGTATATAACACTAATAATTTCATTTTTCTTTTATGTATTTATTTATTTTGAGAGAGAGAGAGAGAGAGAGAGAGAGGAGAGAGTGGATGTACAAACATGAATGGGGGAAAGGGCAGAGAGAGAGAAGAGAGAGAATTCCAAGCAAGCTTGGCATACTGTCAGCACAAAGCCTGATGTGGGGCTTTGAACTCACGAACCATGAGATCATGACCTGAGCTGAAATCAAGAGTCAGACACTTAACCGATGGAGCCACTTAGGCTCTCTTAATTTCTCTTTTTCTAAAGAAGAAATTGTAGCATTTGGTGCTTAATGAAGAAATAAACATAATTTCAATTCTGCATGATATGAGAGACCTAAAATACAATCTCTTACTTCTATAAGTGGAATAAAACACTGCATGTTCTTAATCTTTAATATATTTTAAATTAATAATTAATTTTCATACTATTAAAACCTCTTATATAACCTCTGAAGATATGACATTTATCAAATTGTGGTAATCCTCCATATTGAACGAGAAATTGCCTGTTAGACATTTCAGTCTTAATGTGATAAGAAAAATAGGGAAAGTTCTCTACCGGTGTCACTTGTTTTATTGGTACATCCTTCCCTTATTTAACCTAGTTCATGAAAACAGTGTTTCTTTTAACATAAATGTAAGCCAAATATATTTAATAAACATAATAATAAAATGGAAAAAATCTACGGTAAAAAAATGATTTATGAATTTTGGTTCTCTCCCACTGTCAACAAAATATTAACTTTATAACAGAAAATAAGAGTTAAATTTCATATATATATACATATATATGTGTGTGTGTATATATATAAACACACTGAATTGAGTAAGTGTACCTGTTTTAGATTCATGCATTAAAAATATCTTCCCAGAACCTAATCCATGGAGATGTAATAGTGAATGAGAGAAAAATCCTGTCCTTGCAGACCTCTTGTTCTAGTTAGGGAGAATAAAATAAACAAATATATTAGCATGTCGGTTATTGGCAAATGCAAAGAAGAAAAAGAATAAAGTTTAAGAATATTATATCAGCTGGGGCACCTGGGTGCCTCAGTTGGTTAAAGCATCCAACTCTTGATTTCATAGTTTCATGATCTCACACCTCATGACATCGAGCCTCACATTGGGCTTTGCACTGAACGTATTCTCTCTCTGCCCCTCTCCCCTCTCAAAACAACTAAGTAAACATTTAAAAAAATACTTCGTAGGGTCAAAACTTATTAAAAATTGTAAGGCCCTCAAAAATGTCCTTTTATCTTGTTTTCATTCTTATTCTCCTGTCAATAGTGAATCACTTTTTCACAATATATACTCAAAATCCTCTTTCTATATTTACTGTCTCCATAGAATTAGCTAATATAAGTTCTTGCTGATTGATTAGTCTACTGTACATAGTAAAAGTTTGATAGGATACTTTATCAAACAATTGATCAGTTAACTATACCATATGAAACAGAATGAAGAAAAAAAAGTGATCATCTCAACTGACGCAGAAAAAGCATTTGATAAAATTCAACGCTATTTCATGATAATAATACTCAACAAATTGGGATTAAAATTATACTAACTGAACACAATAAAAGCCAAATATGAAAAACCCAAAGCAAACATGATACTCAATGCTAAGCAATTGAATTTGTTTCCTCTAAGATCAGGAACAAGAGAAGGATTCCAGCTTTTACCACTATTCATCATAGCACTGAAAGTTCTAGCCAGGCCAATTAGTCTATGATGAGAAATAAAATTGTCCAAATTAAAAAAGAAACAGTAAATTATTTCTGTTTGCAGATGATACGGTCTTATACACACGAAATCCTAGGGTTTACAAACACACACACACACACACACACACACACACACACACACAGAATTTAAAACTAAAAATTCAGTGAAGTATCATGATACAAAGTCAACACATAAAAATCAGTTCCATTGTTACTTACTAACAATGAACAATCTGTGAATGAATTTAGAAAGGCAATTCCATTTACAATAGTATTAAAGAGAATAAAACAGGAATTAGCCAAAGAGGTAAGAGATGCATAATTTAAAATACATTACTGAAATAAATTAAAGACATAAAGAAATGAAAAAAAAGCCATGTATATGCATTGTACAACTTAACATTGCTAAGATGTCAATGTTGTCCAAAGATCAGTACAATCTCAATCAAAATCCCAACGAAATATTTTTCAGAGATAGAAAAACTCATCCTATAATTCACATGGAATCTCAAGAGACCTTGAATTGCCAGACAATCCTGAAAAAGAACAAAGCTAGAAGCTTCATACTTCCTGATTTCAAAATTTGCTACAAACCTGCAATAATCAAAACAATGTGTAGTACTGTTATAAAGATAGACATATAGACCAATGGGATGGAATAGGAGGCCCAGAAATAAACTTTCACATATATGGTCAAATGATATTTGAGAAGAATCCCAAGACCATTCACTGGGGATAGGATTAGTCTTTTCAACAAATGATCTGGGGAAATCTGGATATCTACACGGAAAACAATGAAATTGAATCATTACCTAACACAATATACAGTAACTAACTCAAAATTAGTCCATGATCTAAATGTAGCACCTAATATTATAAAATTATTAGAAGAAAACATAAGGCAAATTCTCGTAACATTGGATTTGGCAATAATTTTTTAGAGATGATATCAAAGTAACTTTCAACGAAAGAAAAAATAGAGAAATTGGGCCTCATAATCATTAAAAAACTTTTGTGCATCAACGGACACTATCAACAGCATGAAAAGGAGACCATTGAATGGGAGAAAATATTTGCAAATCATATATCTGATAAGATATTAATATTCAGAATAGAGAACACCTAAAACTCCACAGCAAAAAAACAAATAACCTATTCAAAAATAAGCAAAGGACTTAGACATTTCTCTTTAATAATCAAAACAAATACTACTGTCCTAAAGATAGATATATAGACTAATGGAACAGAAAATAAATCCCAGAAATAAACCCTTGCGTATATAGTCAAATTACTTTTTTTTTTTATTTTTTTAATTTTTTTTTTAACGTTTATTTATTTTTGAGACAGAGAGAGACAGAGCATGAACGGGGGAGGGTCAGAGAGAGGGAGACACAGAATCTGAAACAGGCTCCAGGCTCTGAGCTGTCAGCACAGTGCCCGACGCAGGGCTCGAACTCACGGACTGCGAGATCATGACCTGGGCCGAAGTCGGCCGCTTAACCTACTAAGCCACCCAGGCGCCCCTATAGTCAAATTACTTTTGACAGGAGTGCCGAGGCCATTCATTGAGGATTGGATAGTCTTTTCAACATAATCTGTTGGTTATGAAGTGAAAAAATTGGAATCCTTGTTCACTATTAGTGGGAATGTAAAATGGCAAAACCTTTGCAGAAAACAGTGTGGTGGGTCCTCAAAAAAAAAAAAAAAAAAAAAAAAGTAAACATAGAATTATTATTATATGATCCAGCAATTCTGCTTCTGGTTATATACCAAAAGATTGAAAACTGGGTCTCAAAAAAGATATTTATGCACTCATGTTCAACTACAACATGGGTTAACCTTGAAAATGCTAAGTTAAATAATAAGCAAGTCACAAAAAGACAAATATGGCCTGGTCTAAATACGTACATGATGTAATTAGAGCAGTCAAATCACAGAGACAGAAAGTGGAGGTGGTGGCCATCAGCTGGGGCATTGGGAGAATGGGGGTTGCTTAATGGATACAGAATTTTAGGTTTGTAAGATAAAATGGTTCTGGAAATGGACGGTGGTGATAGTTGCAGAGCGATATGAACGTACTTCATACCACTGAACTATACAGTTATAAATGGTATGATCATAAATGTTATGTTAGTGTATTTCACCACAATAAAATAATTGAAAAATCATATATTGATTTGTGTATAAATATGGAAATCCACATCTAACTGTTGAAAAACATTTTGGCAGGAAATGAGATTTGGATAGTATTGTCAATAATGACCCTAAAATTAGCATTATTACTAGCGATTATTACTAGCAATTATTTCTACTTATTGATGGAACAAAAAAATAGATTTCAATATAATTCTATGCATGACTTTATGCTTGACTTCCATATGAAAATAAATAGAATACATATAATCAGACATATTTTAATAAAATACTATAAAAATTTAGAGAAATAATAACTGATGATAGCTTTGAATCAATTATTTCCATGTCTGACCGTTTTTGTTATTAATGACTTGGACTAGAGCATATCAAATGATTATCGTAATGTTCAGAGTAATAAATAAAAACAGAAATGATATTGACTAGACTTATGGAATAGGTAGACATAAGTCTTTAGTTGATAATGCCAGAAACACATGTTATATTGTATAATATACTTGCAAACTTCGAATTCTTAATTCAAAAATGAATTAGAATGCACTACGTGATAGAGTCAAAGCAAACACTCAGGTACTCCCCATGTCCAGTTCTTATATGCCACTGCTGGGAATTTTGGCATATCACTTAACTCCTATTTTGTAGATTCCCCACGTATTTGGTACTGGAGGTAGTTTTCCATCTCTGTAGTCGGATTATAAACTTCCCTTGCCACTTCTTCCCAAATTGCACTATTCTGTCTGTCAAAAACATCTGGGCTGAGTAAGAAAATAATACTGCTCTATTAAAAAAAAAAAGGAATCTAGAAATGTGAACTATTTGATTATACTAAAATAGAAAGTTTAAACTAATCATTTGCTAATCTTCTCACATCTTCTTTGAAACAGCTTTTGATGAAAAGGTTAGCAGAAACATCAAATTTGTGGGTTCTGAATGGTTTGTTTGCTGGGAAAACATACACAGTATTTTCTAAATGTGTTGTTAAGTAAACTATGGTTGATTTCAGTGAAATTATTTTGGTTTCAAGAGGGATTCTGCATAAATACTCACAAACTGAACTAAATTCCTTTCAACATCAAACTACATTTGAGTTAGTTCAGTGTTAGCCATTTTTAAAATGTAAACAAAAAATTCTAAAATCACAGAATTTGGATCCAAAAATGTAAAATGTTCTTGGGTATCTAAATTGCTCATTGCCTTATGTTGCTGAGAAAGAACTGTTAAAAACTCATTTCCTCTAATGAGTTTCTTAGGATCAAGTGTAAATTAAAATGCACCAGAGATATAATGCTTATGCTCTTTTGGTTATGAAGTTATTTTCCCCACATATTGTCTGCCAGGCTTTGAAAAGTAGAGGTGCCTACTTTAAACTTTATGTTAACTGATGCCAAATATAAGAGTGGCATATGCCTCTCAAAGCACTGGAGAAGATGAACAAAATTTAAACATAAGTCACATAGCAAGAGATAGAAGAAAAAAAAATCCAAGAATAAAAAGGAATAAATAAGAGAAACACAATTATTTATTTATTTATTTATTTATTTATTTATTTATTTATTTTGGAGAGAGAGAGACAGAGACAGAGTGCAAGCGGGGGAGGGGCAGAGAGAGAGAGAATCCAAAGTAGGCTCCAGGCTCTGAGCTGTCAGCACAAAGCCCAAAGCGGAGCTCCAACCCACACACTGCGAGATCATGACCTGAGCGCAAGTCAGACACTTAACTGACTGAGCCACCCAAGTGCCCTAAGAAACACAATTATAAAGTCACTAATACCAAGTATGTAAATTACAACTGAAAAAATAAAAAAAAAAAAAATCCAACTCCCCCTTTAAAATGGCACTATTACATTGGATTTTGTAAAGATCTAAATATATGCTGCCTACAAAATATACACCTAAAACAATGGAGGTATGGGGCTCCTGGGTGGCTTAGTTGGTTAAGCAATTGGCTTCGACTCAGGTCATGATCTCATGGTTTGTGAGTTCGAGCCCTACATGGGGTCTCTGTTCCCAGCACAGAGCCTACTTTGGATTCTTTGTACCCACCCCTCTCTTTGCCCCTCCCCCATTGGCACTCTCTCTGTCTCTCTCAAAATAAATAAATTAATTTAAAAAAATGGAGATGTGTATTCAAAAAGAAAAGAATAAATACGCATAAACAAGAATAAGCATAGGTAGTAAAATTAATCTCAGCCAAAGCACAACTTAAGATAAAATCACCAGAGAGAATAAAGATGTCCATTTAATAAGGATAAAATTTATAATTCCCTTTAAGTATATACTATTCATAAAATTGAGGTTAAATAACATAACCTCAAAATATATGAGGCAAAAGTGTATGGATCAAAGAATAGGATTTGTTGCAGGTTTTGTTCAATGCAAAGCAGATTCTGAAATAATTTTGTGTTTAGAATATATGTTAAGGAAGACCCTAGAAGGAAGGAAGAAAAAGCTGAAATAGGCAAAGAAGTAAAGTTAGATTCAGGCCTTACAGCTTCAGCCAGTACCATGGGGGCAGGGGAGAGGTTATGAAGTTGAAATAGCATTTAATAGTTGTCCCTATTAAGGTATTCTTTATACTCCCACCTCCACTACTCGATGGATCTGGGCTACCACCTCCGATCATGACAGGGTAAAATGGTTCTCTACAACTGAAGTAATTCCTGAACAGACTGTAGCTAACCGCCTTCTGCTGCCAACACTCCCTGAAGCTGTGGCAACAAACCCTTCCTTGAAGGGGGATCTTGGGTAGTATATCTGTGTGTCCTCCATGGTTTACTCCACTCAGATCCAATTCTACATATACATTCAGGAAGCAGTTCTCTAAGACTGTTGAGTCTTTCTTCTTGAAGGGAACTTAGACAAGTAAGGAGGATGAACCACATTCCGCATGACGACAGCTCATTTCAGGGGCATGGGGATACTTATTTTCTCCCTACTCGGCCACCCCTTTACCTTCCATTACCACCGCTGATGGCTTAGCTGATGGGCTGAACCAGATCTTCATCCCTGAGGGGACTGGGACTCTGGCCACCATGTCATCCTCATGCTAATTGTACATTTTCTATCAAAATTAGAGAAGGGATATTAAGCAGTACACAAGCAGATTGTCTGGGTACAGACATACTTCTCCCTGACTCCATTGATTTCTAACAATTCTTCTTCTCCTAAGTATCACAATCAAACACCTGGGAAAATGGTCATTCTTCTTGGTGCCTGATGACTTGTGGACAAAAATGAGCCTCTGTTCAAGCGGTAGCCACAGCTCAATGGAATTTTGTTGTGTTCCAGGCAGAAATGTCCCTCCTTTGGAAACTAGGACCTTTAATGCTGTGAAGACAAGAAGACACATTCGTTAAGAAAGTTATTAGGACTGGTTATACTGATTATAATTAGGGTTACTACTGTTTTCATTACTTAATATGGACGCCTGTATAATCTTCCTATTTGGTCTAAGAACTACATAAAGGTCTTTGTGAGAAGGTATATTGCATCCTGAAGAATGACTCTCTGTCCTTTTATTTATTTTATTATTTTTTTAATGTTTATTTATTTTTGACAGAGAGAGAGAGAAAGAGAGACAGAGCGCATGAGCGGGGGAGGGGCAGAGAGAGAGGGAGACACAGAATCCAAAGCAGGCTCCAGGCTCTGAGCTGTCAGCACAGAGCCCGCCATGGGGCTTGAACTCACAGACCACGAGATCGTGACCTGAGCCAAAGTCAGACGCTCAACCAACTAAGCCACCCAGAAGCCCCTGACTTTCTTTCCTTTTAAATAATCATTTCAGAGGTGACAACTCAGCTGTGACTTCAGCATGCTTTCCTAATGCTCTATCAATGTGGCAACTTTCAGCTGGTGTGGTATATAATAAAGCCAGAGGATTCCGTTACTGTGGGGTAATTCACCATATTCTTCACTCTACAGTGACTTCTCTGGATAAACCCAATGATATGGGGGATCCCATGCCAGTGAATCAAATACTTCATAAGTCTTCAAATACTGGTGGTGGTTGAAAAACTGAGTATAGAGAAGGCAAAATCATATCTGGAAATTGTATCTATTCCTATTGGAATAAATTTCTGAGCTTCCAGGTTGGAAGTAACCTCAAATGTCAACTTGGCACAAAATGGCTTATTGACCTCCTCAAAGAATGATG
This sequence comes from Panthera leo, assembly GCF_018350215.1. Classification (NCBI taxonomy): domain Eukaryota; kingdom Metazoa; phylum Chordata; class Mammalia; order Carnivora; family Felidae; genus Panthera; species Panthera leo. Next base: position 88,592,862 of record NC_056682.1, on the reverse strand, counting down.
CTATTATAGGATTTTAGTATTGCTCTCTGTTGCTGAAAGGCTAAACATTTGGGGTGGCAGTAGCTAGAACAGTTTTGGCATGTGAGGGCCCATGCTGTTAGGTTTGAGTATCATCTCCATATCTGCCACTGTGACCACTTTTTAAAATGTGTTTACAATGTCATGTCAGACATAGGATTGCTGATGACAAAAGCTGACTGACTCCATTTAAGTATAATATACAAGCATCTTCACATTTCTTTTCTACCCCCATATGTCCATCTACATGACTTTGCCTTAAACAGCTGTATCCCTGGAGCACCTGGGTGACTCAGTCGGTTAAGCATCTGACTCTTGATTTTGGCTCAGGTCATGATTTCATTATTTGTGAGATTGAGCCCAGTGTTTGGCTCTGCACTGACAGTGTTGAGTCTGCTTGGGATTCTCTGTCGCCCTCTCTCTCTGCCCGTCCATGCTCACTCTCTCTCTTTCTCTCTCTCCCCAAAATAAATATTTAAAAAACAAAAAACAAAACAACTTTGCTTCTGACCTAACTGCTCCCTTTCCAGGCCCCCGCCAGACTATCTGCTACTAATAATGAGTTAGTATATATTCTAACCTTTAAGCACTTCTTCCACACTAAATGAATGCATGTGCAGCCTAAATCTCTACCCATTGGGATATACTTCCCTTGCTTCTGTCTTTCAAGGCCAACCCTGAATGAACTTGTAGTGAAGTTGCTGATTATTTTTACCTTGCTCCCACATTTCAGCTAATTCGTGTATAAAACAAGATGGATCATTTTCTCCTCAGTCAACTGGTTATGACGTGTCTTTTGTTTGGCCATAGGTAGGTATAAGCTAAGGAAATAGGGATAGATTAAATGCAGAGTCTGGGCTTCCTACACATGCAGTTTGCCCGGGCCTTCCGGTCTTGCTCATACTCAATGTTAGATGTAGATCTCCCACTTTTCAATGTATTATTCTTGGGCCCACCTAGACTTGATGGAGCTGACAGAACCCATTTCATGAGGGACAATCCCAGAACCATAGTAAATCTGTATCCCATGACCAAGTGTTCTAAATTTCAAGAAGCCTAGTCAAAAAACAGAAGTTGTTTTCAAATCATGTATAATTCTCTACTTCAAGTGGCATTCCATTGTTCCCAAAGCATTGTGATTTCTGTGCTGGGGCAGGTCATAGATTCTCTATGTCAACTTTATCAACCGCTAATCTCTCTAATACAGTAGAGTCTATGAAGTTCTAGGGACCTAGTTGAAGGGCTCTTGATTTTGAAACATGAATCTGATGCAGAAATTTTCCTACTCTGGGTCCCACTGAAAGCTTGTAGCCTTTTACTAACCTGGTTTATGATCAAGAACGATATGATAGAATATGCTGTCCCTAGAAACCAGATAAGCTTAATAAGAGTTATGCTTCATGATTTGGTGGAAAATGATATAGTTTTACTTTGGATGATAAGTTAAGTGTGCTCCTGACAACTAGACCTCTACAAAGTTATTGATATGGAAGTTTCCTAAATCCTATTTGGGTCTCCTACTAACCAAAATGTATGGTGTCTTTTCAAGGCTTCCAAATACTAGGTAATTCCTGTTTATCCATCCTGATTATATTATGTAATCAATGTAGTGGACAAATGTGAAAGTCTACAGGATGTTCAGAGATTCCAAACCTCTTTGAACCATGTTATGACATAATAGGAGATTTCACATAGCCTTGGAGCAAAAACATTAATGCAAACCATGTCTATTTCATACTAAAGCCAATTATTTCAGAGTCTTTTTTCAGACAGAAATTTTAAAAGATTATTTGCCACTTCAATGGATGCATATTATATACTTGTGGTTTTATTTACCTGCTTTAGCAAAGACACTGCTGCATCCAACATGGTAACTGCCACAAAGCCTACACCTAGAGTTTGCAATCACAAAGTTTGCATAAAGTCTAAAATCTTTCAAGATCTCTCTTGTTTTGGCAGGAGTCAGACTAGGAAGTTAGATGGAGACATGATAGGGATTATCACCCTTGCCAGTCTTTTTTTATGTCTTTAAAGGTGGCCTTAATTTCTATAATACACCCTACTATGAAAGGTGATGTTATTTATGAATTACTCTTCTAGTTGGAGATAGAGAAGTTGATTGCCAAGGCTACCACTTAGCCTACTATGATAGCTCCTACCCCACAGGCCAAAGAAGAAATGTGAGAGTTGTACCAACATCAAAGCATGTCTGTACCTATTATTCATTCAGGGGTCAGAATAATTTGTAGATTCAATGCTGCCACCAGGATTCACCTGGACTCCATTTATTACCTGCCTCTCATATGCTCTCACTCTAACCAATGGGTCATGACAATTCTTGGAGTAGCTGAGTATCAATGTCAACTCTGACCCTGTAATCCATAGTCTTCAAAATATTTGAGTAGTTCCTTTCACTCAGTGTGTATTTATTCAAGTAAATTAATACAGGCACTTTTGGGGAACAACTGGGGGAATCATTATTGTGCATATATGCTATGGTGTTGTAGGTTCTTTCTCCTGGGAATCTATTCTCTCTTTAAATTAGTGGATAATGAGGGGCGCCTGGGTGGCTCAGTCAGTTGAGTGTCCGACTTCAGCTCAGGTCATGATCTCACGGTTCATGGGTTCATGGGCCTGAGCCCAGCATCGGGCTCTGTGCTGACAGCTCAGAGCCTGGACCTGCTTCAGATTCTGTGTCTTCCTCTATCTCTCTTCCCCTCCCCTGCTCACACTCTGTCAATCTCTCTCAAAAAAATAAACATTAAAATAATTTTTAAAATAAATAAATAAATAAATAAATTCGTGGATAATGGGACCAAAACTTCTTCAGATCTGGAAACTCAACAAGAAACCATGACTTTCTATTTTTGTGATAGCCCTTATTCTCCTGATCATGCCTCCTTGTTTTCTTCTGATAGTATAACTTGAGAAGCACCCCTTTTAGTTATTCTAGTTTTTGTTTGTTTGTTTTGGTTGGTTGGTTGTTATACATTATAGTTGCTGAATACCTCTGAAGCTGAAGAATGAATAGAAACTGGAACATCATTGCATCTTTAATTTGTAATGCAAGAAGAGTGAAAACTAGTCAATGGCGTCACATAAAAATGTTTACTTTGGAGGGTCAGAATTGTTCTGTGTGCTTCCAGCAGCATGGGAGTTTTCTGGAGATGTCAGCATATGAGAAGCATAGTTACAATTTCTCCAAAATATGTATATGTGTGTACTTAGAATCTGGCTAATATCTCTCAAAATAAATTTCTTCCTGCTTCTTTTTTTTAAATTTTTTCCCCTCTGTACCAGATACGAAAATCAAACAAATTGTTTGAATGCAAATAAGACATCTGAGGATCTTCCCTGAAAGGGAGCAGCATGTCACTCTGAGGAAGGGAAAGCTTAAGCAACATGGTTAGTAAAGAAAGTTTTTCTTATTTCTACCATCAGGAACCACCTGTTAGTTCCCTCATTCCTTGGAAGACCTCTTTGTGTTCTCTCATGTGTCTGATTTCAGAAATGAATTTTTCTTTATCATTTATACCTTTGTCTGAATTTATATCAAGATGAACTCTTTCAAATTCAGTATTTTTTGCCTGGGCAATGCCAAACAGATTTAAGTTATCATAAAACATGTGATTATTGCAAACTGTTTCTCCTGATGATCCTTTATTCCAGTTATCAGTTACTCTGGGCATATACTCCATAAGCTAATTTAATACATCTTATTTTTGTATGAAAGAGAAAGCTGTTTTTGTTATTGTCATTTTGTTGGATCCTAATCCCTCACAACTGGTCTATTTCCTGATCATCTACTTTGTCACGTTGACAAATTGTAGTGCCTCAATAATTTTTATTATTGCTTTTATCTTCACTGTGCTCTCTTCTATGTATTTTTTTGTTTTAGTTTCTAAATTAACATTTTTGTGTATTCAGATTCATCCGGCCATCTAATGCTGATTTCCTGCTTATTTTCCATTTAAGTACTTTTCATTCAGATATTACTACATTTAGATTCAGAAAGAAAGAAAACTCAGACTGTTAACCATATATCATGAATCCAATTCACCCTTTAACTAATCTACATTGTTTTTAAACAAAATGCAACACAGAACTGTTGTTCAGATGTTTATCTTATGGGTTTTTCTAGATATATTAAATAAGTTGTATCAAATATCTATATAGATTCTAATATATTAGTGTCAACAATATATAGTTAAAGATTATATTGCCATTTTCTTAAGTCTTTGTGAAATTAAATTATATAAACTTTTTTTTCCCCAGTTACCTGATCCTTATTTAGTAAATTTCAAGTGATTATATAGCATTGTATTGGAAACTGGTGAAAGTAGATTTTATCTCTGGTCGTGCCATTAAATTGCTATGACCTTGTGTAAACTACTTCCTGTGTATGAAAAAATAATTTTTAATTAGCCAAATGACTCAGCAGTAATATCCTATTCATTTCATATGAAGAGAATGCAAATGCCCCTCCAAAAGCGAATGCTAGTGAAAGTACTCTAGAAATATGCTATACTTTGATTTACAAATAGTGTTAACAAACTTTAAAAGCCAAAGTCAGTGAGTATTCTATATTATGCTCATATTTAAACATATGTTGCTAGGGGCGCCTGGGTGGCTCAGTCGGTTAAGCATCTGACTTCAGCTCAGGTCACCATCTCACAGTCCATGAGTTCGAGCCCGCGTAGGACTCTGTGCTGACAGCTCAGAGCCTGGAGCCTGCTTCGGATTCTGCATCTCCCTCTCTCTCTGCCCCTCCCCTGCTCATGCTCTGTTTGTCTCTCTCTGTCTCAAAAATAAATTAAAAAAAAAATTTAATAAATAAATAAATAAATGTTGGTGGCTGGAGACAGCTCTTTATATAGTTTAAGTATTTTCCACAGTTGATATCAACTAAGATCTAATCGCTAAGAGGACACCATGTTTAGTATCAATATAAGAAAAATTCTTGTTATATTAATTAGGTTTAAAAAAAGAGTGTTAGTAAATTTCTTATTCTTATTTTACCTACTCAGTAATAAGTGACACATTTGCCATTTGGTATCTCTCAAGCCTTATTTGAAATATAGAGGAAATATACTTCAATCTACATTTCCACAGGATGGGGGGAAACGGTAACCAATGAAAAATGTCTTGTTTCAAAAACCAGCACTTGTGTATGAATTATAACAATAATTGAATTTTAAATTCTGATTTATTTTTAGTGAAATCAGTTGGAAGAGAATATTTTCACTGGGGTAGACTGAGAGTCAAGTACCGGCAAACTTTAACTGTAAGATATTTCCTCAATTCTGCACTTCATCGTGAGAAACATTTTATTGTAATTATATAGAATTTATAATACAAATAAACTAAAAAATCACTACTCATTACACAATTGTATGTGTCTGTGTGTATGTTTGGGTTCATGTTTTGACCGCTCTGGCTTGTTTTGGTTTATTTAGAGTAGTCAAATTGCATAAAATAATTATAGAATTACCCACTATGATGGTCAGTTTTATGTGTCAACTTAATACCTGTCAAATACCAGGCTAGATGTTGCTGGAAGGATATTTTTAGATGTAAGTAATTGGCACACTTTATACAAAGCATATTGCCTTCCATAATGTGGACGGGTCTTATCTAATCAGTTGAATGCCTTTAGAGAAAAAAGACTTAAAGATTTAAGAGAAAAAGGAATTCTGTCTCCAGACTGCTTTTGGATTAGAGGTTAAAGCATCAACTCTTTCCTGGGTCTTCAGTCTGTCAGTCTGTCCAACAAACTTTGGACATGCTAGCCCCATAATAAAGTAAGCCAATCCCTTAAAATTAATTAGTCAATCGATCAGTCAGTCTCTCACTTATTCTCTCACACATGAGCACAAACACACACACGTGTGTGTATGTGTGTGTGTGTGTGTGTGTGTGTGTGTGATGCATTTAGACACACACATACATTTCCTACTGATTCTGATTTTTTGGACTATAACTAATACACTAGTACACAGAAATCTGCTGGGAGAGGGGAGAGGTTGAGGGAGGGAGGAAGAGACAGACAGAATGAGATGAACTATGGAGAAGCTATACTTGTTTAATTGATCTATTTCTTTGTGATAAGAAATAGCCACCATTCACAACTTACTCTACAGAGGGAAAACAGTTAACAGGAGGACACAACTGATTATAAAGTGTGTTTATAATATTGTAACCTGGAATTTTCATTTTAATAAATTTTATAGGACTAGTAATAGGCATTTAAAGAAATTTTCCAGCCAAAGTCAAAGGTATGAAAAGGGACAGTCCAATACATCAGGAAAGGAAAATAAATGTGAGTCACACCAGTTTTTTTTTTTTTTTCAAAACAAATAAACTGTAAGGTAAATAAAATACCCTCATGTCATGGCAGCAGGTAAATGCTAACTATGTTTTTCTAAAAATAAATATTCTGCACACATTGATAATTTATATTTTGGGGGGGTATGAACATCTGTTGTTTAATCATTGTTTTTACAGTAGAGCAAATGCAAAGCATATTTTACCTTAATTAACTCATTAAGGGGAAAATAGCCAAAAGCATAAGGCTTTGGAGAACAATGATTTTAACCACATCACTAGGAATAGAAGAGTACCTTGTTCTCTTTATAGCTGTGTTATAGCTCCCCAAGTAATTCAATTACTGTATAGCATTGAACCATGTCTGCAGAGTATTAAGTGTAGTTAAGCGTTCCAGTCTCTAGAGGTCTCTGCACATCACTTTTTCACAAACTGCCATCCTTGCATACCATCAACTTTTCTAAAACAAGCACAACAGTGTGTCGACAGAACTACGGCTCTCCAATGAACTCAGACAAGTTCTTCACTCATGATTTGGCCTCACCCTCATATACGGGAAGAGAAATAACAAGAATGTAAGAAAAGCCAAAAAGATTCCAGAAGAAAAAAAAAATTACCTATTAGTTTGTTAATCTGTACAAGAAAGATCTTTCCTTCTTCGTGTCATTATCTCAGGTGTCCCTAGTCTGAAATTGTTTCCGCTACCTTAAGTGTTTCTAAAAGTATAATAGCATTTCGTTATTCTTTTTAAGATTAGATACAGTATACAAAGATGAGTTCAAATCAACAAATACTATTTGTTTATCCTATTAGGTGCTTTAGGATGGGAAAGACAAACAAATACCATATTCTTGCATAAAATTCACAGAATGCAACATGGGTGCCGATTCCCACACTGAAAGATGACCTACCCTTTCAACACCCTCCTATCTTCCTGAAATAAAATCTCATGGCATCAGAACGTGAGACTTGTGTATAAATTAGCATCTGCCACTGTCACTGAAATCCTGAGAAAAATAGAGACTCATCTTCAAGGCCTAAATTTTATTTTGCTGCGTCTCATTAACATATGTCAAGTTGGCCGGCTCCTCCTCCCTAGGAATCTGGTTCATGAGAAAGGTTATACTACTTTGCGTGGCTTGCAAAGCACAGCATATCTATCACTTGGGCGTGTATGCCAGCAGGAAGCAAACAGAACATTTTGATGTAGTAATAAGAAAGAATCTCAGTCCATAGGAGATTTACCAAAGCTGGGATAAAGGGCTGCTTTATTGGGACATACTATTCAGGACCTTTAGGATAGCGTTATTTTCTATTTTGAACACATCCATTATTTATGACCAAATATTCCTTTGATTATTTAAAGCTTAGTATCTGCCAGACACTCGTATAACACCTATATTAGCTCACTTAATCCTTATAGCAATGTGTAGAGTAAGTAGTATCATTAATCGCTACATTTTGAAAATAAGGAAAATGGGGTGCCTGGGTAGCTCAGTTGGTTAAGTGTCTGACTCTTGGTTTCTGCTCAGGTCATGATCTCACAGTTCATGAGTTTGAGCCCCAAGTAGGGCTCTGTGCTTACGGCGAGAAGCCTGCTTGGGATTCTCTGTCTCCCTCTCTCTCTGCCTCAATCTCTCTCTCTCTCTCTCTCTCTCTCTCTCTCTCTAAGATAAATAAAAAATAGAATAAAACATTAAAAACTAAAAGTGAGGAAACTAAGGTAGTAGATGCTAAGACATTTTCTTAAGGTTTTCTAAGTAAATGATGCTGATGAAATTCCAACCCATTCAATTTGTCTTCAAAACCTGCACTTTTAACCCTTATAAACTACAATCTTTCAAGTACATAAACCCTAACACAAGTTACGAGAATAAGAAATGGATCAACCCGTTGTATCGTCTAAAGGAAACATTTTTCCAAGCTCATGTGCTTAGACCAGAGCAAAAGAAACAAACAAACAAAAATAGCAGTAAAAATAAAACTTCAGAAGTTTCTACATCACTAGCATCTCTGATAGAACAGTTAAATTACACTGTGCTGTTAAATATAGACTTCTCTCTGCCTAGATATAAATATTAAAGTAGCATTCATTTATTTCTTACATTTTTACTTCTTAGTCAAGAAGACATGTCACAGAAACACATATAATATACATAAAATTTTCTTGTGTTCAATGGAATGTCTAAGGTAAATAATCAAAATATACCTATAATGTTGTTTAGGCATTCCCAAAGAGACATTTGCACTGTGCTTTTAAACACTTTTACCTAATTTCCTTTCCTTTTATGCCATTCGAGAGATTTGGAGAGAGGGAGAGGGACAGGGGTAGAAAGAGAGAGAGAGAGAGAGAGAAAGAGGGAGAAGGAGAGGGTGAGAGGGTGGGAGGGAGGGAGAGGTGGAACATCTATATTTATTTAACTTATCTTTTTTGGTTGCAGGAAATAATAATCAACATTCACAATTTAGGGTACAGAGTAAAAAACAGTTAAAATGTGGGAAAAACTGATAATATTTGTAAACTGTGTTATATCAATATTTTATGGATATTAAAATTGAAGGCATGAGTTTAACTGAAATTCAAATAAAAAATTTATCCCTTGCTTTTTGTGAGACATTTGGCAACTTCTCCAGTAGTCTGTTTCCTAGTCGTGTCATCTATAAAATGGGGAAAACAACAATACCTACTTGATTACACTGTGAGAATGAAATAAAATAAATCTTAGAAGAATGACAGGCAATAAATGTTAATTTTAATAATACTGTGTTGATGATGGTGGTGTTTTGTATCTAGTATTTATAATTAAGCTTGGTATTTGTAATATAAATGATTGCCATAATCTCTCATTTCTTCCTATTCTCATGATGGTATTGTGGATTCTCAGTAGATGACTTTACAACTATTTTAATAAAAAGAATGAGATCTCAAATGAGGAGATTGGAACCTGGCCTCATACCATAGGTGAGCTTCATAATCCTTTCCAGTAGCTTTTATCTCTCATTTCGCTCCACATGTTGCTGTGACTTAATATAAACTTTAACATGTCCTTCTTGCTGGTGATTACTAACCTTAAAATCAATTCTGATCCTTTCGATGCACCAAAAACTCAACAGACAAAAATAATAAAATAATTTTCACCCACAAATCATTTAAGTTAGCAATATCACTATTCTTCCAGGTTCCAAACCCAAAAACACTCTGGAAATAATTTTACTGGTAACTCTCCTTAATTACTCCATTTCCTTATTTACTACATTTATTAAATCCTCATAAAAATGTGCTTTTATTTTTTTTTATTTTGCAAATCAAAACCACAATGAATTATCACCTTATACTTGTAAGAATGGCTATACTAAAAATGGCAAGAAATAACAAGGGGTGGCATGGATGTGGAGAAAAAAGAACCATTGTGCTCTGCTGGTAGGAATGTAAATTGGTGCAACCATTGTGGAAAACAGTATGGAGATTCCTCAAAAACCTAAAATAGAACCACCATATGATTCAATAATTCCACTACTGGGTATTTACCCAAAGAAAACAAACATTGATTCGAACAGATATATGCACCCCCCCATGTTTATTGCAGTATTATTTAGAATAGCCAAGTTATGGAAGGAATCCAAATATCCACCAATAGATAAATGGATAAAGAAGAGATGATACACACACACACATACACACACACACACACACACACACACACACACACACACGACTATTATTCAGCTATGAAAAGCGATGAGATCTTGCCATTTGCAACAATATGGATGGACCTATAGGATTATACTAGGTGAAATAAGTCAGACAGAGAGAGACAAATACCGTATGATTTCACTTGTATATGGAATCTAAAAAAACAAATGAATAAACAAATAAAGAGCAGAGTAGGACTTGTAAATACAGAGAACAAACTGATGGTTGTCAAAGGGAGTGGGGAGGTAGGTGGGCCAAATGGGTGAAATGGAGTGGGAAATACAGGCTTCCAGTTATGGAACGAATAAATCATAGGAATAAAAAGTACAGCATAAGGAATATAGTCAGTTGCATTGGAATAGCCTTGTTTGGTGACAGATTAATGCAGTGTAGATTAATCATTTTGTTGTACATCTGAAACAAATGTAGCATTATGCATCAACTATACTAAAAATGCTATTTTGTAATTGCAATATCTTAGTTCATTTTCTCCATACTAGGAAAACTAATCACATGCAGTTCATTATCCCCTCACACATACCTGTTGATACAAAGCCTTAATTTTTTAACAAACATTAATTAAAAACCTTGGGGTCCTGGGTGGCTCAGTCGGTTGAGCGTCCGACTTCAGCTCAGGTCATGATCTCACAGTTTGTGAGTTCGAGCCCCGCATCGGGCTTTGTGCTGACAGCTCAGAGCCTGGAGCCTGCTTCGGATTCTGTGTCTCCTTCTCTCTCTGCCCCTCCCCAACTTGTGCTCTGTCTCTCTGTGTCTCTCAAAAATAAATAAAAATGCTAATTTTTTTTTAATAAAAGAAATAAAAAATAAAAACCTGATAGCTAATCAATTGACTCTAGCTATTGGAAGCTATAAAGAAAAATACAATGTAAAAACTTAGTTCTTAGATACAAGGAGTTTAAACTCTAGGTAAAGAGACAAAAAAATACAAATATACTAAACTACAAATAGAATAGAATTTTCAAAAAACACCACCACCACCACCACCACAAAAAGAGTGAATAAGGATAAGAAATAAGAGCTACTAAATGGAAGCTCATTCTAATTAAATCTGATGCAATTAGCAAAGGTTTTGATATTGGCCTTAAAATATAGTTAGAAGTTGCATGGGTATAATAATCAAAAACTTTCCTGGAAAAGAATGCCATATGTACTAAGATATGGTAGAAAAACCAGCCCCCCATGCTGTTTATCTATGGAATAGTATCTTTACCATTCTATTTTTGAGCAGATTTGAAAGCAGAGGACCTTCTGGATAACTTTTCAACAAGGTCTCATGAATTGTTTTGGTATACTTAGATGACACTGATCAGAAAAATGAAAGATCACACTAATACTTACAAAATGAAGTTCCACCTTACATTTAAAATCAGCTGATCATGAACACAGTTCCTGAAAATATATATTTGAGCAGAGATGGAGTTTCTTTAACAACTTAGAAGTTATAAAAAGAAAAACATAATCTGCCCAGTGTTTAAAATTTGCTGCAGAGTTGTCTTAACATGAATGTTGATGCCATATTTATATATTTACAATATATGGGAACATTGAGACAGATTTCATCTAATATCTGCATAAATTTTCCTGAAAATATGCTAACATTTTAAGAAGAATGAAATCCCACGAAATGGTAGATGGCTTTATTCATTTGCCTTTTCTATAGCAATGAACTCCTCCACTGTCGTTCTTGCAGAGCCAGGATTTGAGAAATTGTATATGAAGTTCACATACCATTCTATTCTAATACTTGCCCATTATCTGACACCATATGGTATCTTAAACATCTCTGGCCTAATTTGAACAAAATATACTTAATGATCTCCACAAATGCTTTCAAATTTTTGTATCTTACCACCATCAAAAGGTATTTAAATAGGTGGCAATCAATCCTCAGTAAGATCTCAAGTTTCTACAATATTAGTCCTTATTTGTTTGACCTTGTTTATGTTCTTACTCCCCCATCCTTTGAAATCTAATCTTTAAATAACCCACTTAGACATCTCTGGTATTAATATTTCTCCCAGAAAATATGATTTTCTGTTCAGGCAAATTGGATTTCCAATGATATTATTAATCTTTCTACAATTTCCCAGACTTCTGGCTCTCATTTCTTCTTTTAATTTATAAACACTTGCATTTGTCTATGCCCTTGACATACTAAAACAGATGGAGTTTCTATCCTAAATCGTGAGCATTACTAAGCAAATGCAAGTGGCAGTTAGCTGTAACCTTGCAATCTTTATAAATATACACCCACAAAGAAATTTAAATATAATTTCTCCAGTTTACTACAGAAAATAAATGATTTGAGAAGACTAATTATCTACATCAACCACTTCACGCACACACATGCCTAAATCACGCTAGTTGAAATTTCCGGAGTTTTAAATTTCTAACAAAAGAACAGGAGACGGTGGGGAAGAGATTAGTAAATGGGTAGATGATAGATAGACAACTATAGATAAAATAAAATTGAATTACGCTTAAGTTTAGCTTCTTTTTCTATGTATTCACCCCATTTTCTTTTGTGTCTGAGATGACAGATAGTTTTTTCAAAACTAGCTTTCACTTTATTTCCAGTTGTGGCATGTTTAGTTGATGATGGTAGAACACAGCACACACCAGTGCTCCACAGATTTTGAAAAGCACCCTGTCCTCAATTATCACAATAAATTAGACAATTAAACGAAATAATGCCCAGACATTTTGTATATTTTGAGATTTTAAAGGAATTTTTAGCAATTTTAGAAATTGATTTTATAAATATGTAAGATAGATTTAGCCATTCCAAAATCTCAGTAATTGTTTCATCAGAACCAATTTCACATTATTTTTATTTATTTACTTTTTTTTCAGAAGGTGGAACTTTTATATGAAATCAACAAATTGCTGAATTAGTCAAGATTTTTTAAATTTGCTTTTTAAACTTCTCAATAATTGCTTTTGCCCTACCCTTAATAACTTTAGGTGCAGAGATGCAGCGTTTTCTGAACCCCCAATCCAGCTTCTCATAGGGAAGGGCTGAGTCATAGTTAATCTCCCACCCAACTCATATTTGCCTTAATGGAAAGGAAGGAGGCTTATAATATATTTTTAGTTTGGTATGCCAGTATATATTAAGGTTAAAAACTAGTGTACGTTTGCAAAGGCAATGGCGGTTTAGGGTGATATTGTAAATATAAATTATAAATTGTATTGGATATTGTAAGTTAGCTTATTTACCTACTCAAGTTATCACTTCATTTCCAATTGTGGCATATTTAGTTGATGATGTTAGAACATAAGATACTTCAGTGTTCACTGATTTTGAAAAGCACCCTGTCCCCAATTATCACAATAAATTAGAGAATTAAAGGACACACTGTTGTAGTTTTCAGAATTAAGAAAATTTGGTTCATGGGAATTTTTTGGATACTGTATGTCATAAAGGAAGCTCAAGCCAGCCTAACAGGTAGCATTATCTTGAGGGATCACCACAGACTGTTGTGTGGTCCAGATTGCAAGTACAGGACATTTTCATAACGGACTCCTGAAGTATTATTCAGGATAAACTTCCAATTGTCTAGAAGACTTGTGCAGGTCAATGCTGTAGCCATTAACCACACTGAGCACTTCCAATGTGGCAAGTCCACACTGGGGTATTCTGTAAGTGTAAAATACACAGCAGAAGTTGAAGACAGTACCAGAAAAGAAATAGAATGTAAAATGTATATCATTAATAATTTTATATTGATTAAATATTGAAATGATAATACATATTTTAGATATATCAGGTCAAGTAAAATTATTACAATTAATTTTATGCTTCTTTTTACTTTATTGTTATGGCTGCTAGAAATTTTGAAATTACATATGCGGCTCACATTTAGGGCTGGAATTCTATTTCAACTGGACAGTGATGGTCTAGACTATATGCCCTTTAAAGAGAGGGTCCACTCTAGTCTTGTTTTAATTTTTTTTTTAAGTTTATTCATTTTAGAGAGAGTGAGAGAGAGAGAGAATGAGTAGGGGAGGGGCAGAGAGAAAGGGAGACACAGAATCCAAAACAGGCTCCAGGCTCTGAGCTGTCAGCACAGAGCCTGATGTGGGGCTCTAACTCACAAACTGTGAGATCATGACTTGAGCTGAAGTCAACGCTTAACCAACGGAGCCACCCATGCGCCCCGACTCATGTCTTGTTTTAAATGATAGTATCTAATATGAATTATTAATAAATGCGTTGAATACATTATGAGTGAATGCCAAACAAGCCTTACAATCAGGGTACCCTCTTCCATGAACATTTCTGGAGACATCCTGAAAATCCTTTGTTCTTTTTTTTCCTCTGCCTTTTTATTCCAAACTAACTGTTATCCTTCTGTGTCCTTTTAGCATCAACCAGGATTCGATTAATATTTCACGGTTATCCACTTTCAGATGTGTTAATATACAAATGCTCTCCTAGTTTAAGCTCTAGTCCCTTGAATGGCTTAAAGTCTCCTTAATCTCCTAATCAATTAATTGCATTTTCTTCCTTAGCGTGATACGCTTGGATAGTCTCCTGTCAAATCAGCATCATCTGTAGCCTCTTCAAAGGCAAAAGAACTACATTTCCCAGAATCTCTTTCTATGTATAGTTCCAGATTCCAGGTTGGAATCAGTCAACAAGAGATGTTTTCTTGAGATTTATAAGACAGAAAAGGCTTAGAGGATTGTTTTCCCAAGTCAGTTAAAGGATGATACATGGGCAAAAGGATGTTCAAAGCTTCTTGTAAGTAAACTTTTCTTTAAGGAAAATAAATAAAACTGCAAATACAAAATTAATAGGGCCACTACCACAGTAGGGCCCATGACAAGAAAAGAGTCCTAAAGTTCAAACTTTATTAACTTCGCTGTGAGTCCACCCCTGTACCAGTTCTTTCTGTCAGCAACGCTGATGGAAGAGCTCCTTCTTTACTGAATATATTTACTTTTAAATGAGGTTAAACTCTTTCCAGATATTTATTGCCTATATAATAATATAAGCAAGAGCTCAACTTATTATACACATTGTACACATTATATGTTCCTAATGTATATAGGAACACACTTTTTCATGTGCTGATAAAATGAAAGCAGATGAAAAAAATTGCCACTAAATTGCATCGCTTTATATACCCATCTGCCAGAAGTGGGGTCCACAAAACTCTGATCACCGTCCTGTGGATATGGATGAACTCTGTGCTCCTAATACTCTTGTGTCCTCTGGATTCCACCTTATCTTGTTATATAAGAACAGTGATTCATGTTTCTTTTTTACCTCTCTATGAGTAATTCTCATGAATGTTCAGACGTCATTATTTATTATTTCTCTTCTAGATTAAAAAAAAAAATCCCTTGACATCACTTTCTCTTTTCCCTTTATGTCAACTTCCTATGAAGTGTCACTTATACTGTCTCTATGTGACTTGCTCTTCTCTTGTTTTCTTTTGAGACCATTCTAATAGCTTCTATTAGCCATATGTTCAGCAAAATTCTTGTGTGTGTGTGTGTGTGTGTGTGTAACTTCTTTACAAGTCATCAGGGACTATCAATATTGCTAAGTCTAATAGTAATTTATTTTCTGTCACCAACCTATTTGATGTGTATACATTGTTTCATCCCAGAGATTACTCCATTCTTCTTTAAACCCTTCCTTGACTTAATGGTTTTTGATCACTTCTAATCACACTACTGTCCTCAGTTTCCTCCAACATCACCAATCACTCCTTTCGGCCCCTAGTCTTTCCTACCAGTTAATATTGGAATGTTCAAGGACTCAATTCTTACACACAGATACTCTCTCCCACTATATATATATATATATATATATATATATATATATATATATATAGTCTTCTTGAGTGATATCGTCCAGCTCCAGTTAAATGGCATATCTATGCAGATAACTTCAAAATTTATAACTCTACCACAGACTTTTTTCCTGAATTCCAGAAAGATATATATATATACATATATATATATATATATATATATATATATATATAAACATATATGCCAACATTTATACCTACATACTTTCATAGTTAAGTAACAGGCCAATTAAATTTAACATATTCCAAACTGAACTTCTCACCTTTACCAGATCCAATCTGCTCTTACTGCCTTTCCTGTTACACAAATGGCAATTTCATTCTTCTGGTTCATCAGGGCAACATTCTTAAATTCATCCTTGATACTTCTTTTTTTTCATATTTCACAGAAAATCTATCAGCAAATCTTTCAAAACTAAGAAGAACCCAACCGCTTCTCATCACCTCTACACTAAAAGCCACCATCACCTCACCTGGACTATTGCCATATCTTAAAGCAATATTTTGCTTGGTCTAGAGTCGACCAACATCACAGCGTTCACACCCCATAATGATTCTGGTAGTATATAATTTAGTGCATGCTAAAAACTTGTTAACAGCTTCCTGTATGATTTATTAAAGCCAAACGATCCTGCAATACTCTAAAAAGCTTTCAAAAATTGGATCCCAGTTAACCATTTTGCCTTCAATTTCTATTATTCTCTTCTTCCTTATGTTCTTCCTCATCACAGGCAACATCTTCTTGAGCTGAATGGGCATGCCTTTGCCTGGAATTTTCCCCTGGAGATCTATAGATTCCATTTGACAATCCTCTCATGAATACCCACTTTTCACATTCAGACCTCCTTAAAAGTGTATGTGTCTGCGGCTTTACTGAGACTCAGAATTTAAATATCTTCAAAGCTATGACTTAACAACTTCAATGAAATAATAAAATGCTGTTTTAAGTGTTATTTGAAGCTTGGGGTTTCATAAAATTAGAATTCAAGGAGAAGAGTTGAAATAACAAAACTCTGTAAATTTTACCTTTCACAAATATGGATGGAAATGAAATTTTAATGTTAGAGACTCAGTGTGTAGGGGGAAAGAAAGCATGTAGATTAATAATTGATGGGCATAATTTTGTTTTCCAAATACCCTTTCTATTGTTACCATATAATGCTGGAAAACTTCTGCAACTGTCAGATCAGTTGCCAGGATCCCAGAGTTTAGAAGAGAAAATGTCTGTCTCCCCTTACTCATAAATCAACACTGTCTTTATAAAAATAATGTTAATGAATGACTAGCACTAAACAAAGCAAAACAAACAAACAAAAGAAACAAAACCACAAACACACAAACGGAGAAAGGCCATAGCAATGATAGATAAATAAAGGCCAAGAACAACTGACTAGTACAAGCCTCAAGTACTGTTAATACTATGCTTCCTGAGTGCTTATTCTTACCAGCAGAGTAAAGTGCACATGTATGAATAATGAGACATATTCAGTCAAACTGAGACACACAGTATGAATAATTCTTAGGTTGGAAGGAAAGGCCACTTGAAAATATTTTTGACTACGCAAATTAGTTGAGGCTTGAGGCTTGTAGGAAAATAATGGTATAATTTTCTCATAAGTATAGCTAATAAAAGAAGGATTAAGAAATACAAATGGCACCATAAGCTTAGCAGATCTCCATATAAATTAACTGATTCATGGGTAGAATTTCAGAATAAAACATGGAATAATTATTCTGATTCACATTCCCATGTTGCTTATTGAAGGTAGGGATAGAGGGGTGCTTGCTCAATGCAAGCATACATTAATAGAGGTGTTAAGAAAAGCTCTAATTTCCCTCAAGATGGAAGGATTCTGACATTATGTAATCAAAATAAAATCTGGTTTGTGATGAATAACCCAGAGTTTTATGCAGAGAATTCTTAATTACACTTCATAAAGCTTCTAGATAAAACAGATCTTGCACGTTTTATAAAAATCTGGAAATGCAACTATATAATAAATTTATAAAACCCTAGATTTTTTTGAAATTTATTTTTGAGAGTTAGAGACAGAGTGTGAGTGGGGGATGGGCAGAGAGAGAGGGAGACACAGAATCCAAAGCAGGCTCCAAGCTCTGAACTGTCAGCACAGAGTCCCACATGGGCCTCGAAATCACAAACTATGAGATGATGACCTGAGCCGAAGTTGGCTGCCCAACTGACTGAGCCATACAGGTGCCCCTAAAACCCTAGATTTTTAAGAATAGGGAGAGAAGTGAAATGACAAACACTATATTTTATTTTCGCTGGGCATATTATTTATTCAAGTGATACATGTTTTATTCTTCAGTAAGTAAATACATACATATGACAGAAATAAATACTTTAATCTTTATAAACTATCAGAAGCGTCTTCCACATTATTTCCTCCCCTCATTTTCACTTTATCTTTTGCTATATTTTTATGATTAAAATCATTAGCATATACTTTTTTTTTCAGATACTGTCAGGTGTAGGACAACTGAGATCAGACATAAACAAAGAATAATTTATTGTTCCCCAGTGCTGATTAGCAAAAAACATAATAATGTATATTGTTCACCCCATTCATTGACTTATTTTTCTTGAAATAAAAATTTAAGATGAGAATGTGTTTTCCTTGAGCAAATATGTGGTGTCAAAATTCATTTTGGGGGAAACAACAAGGGTCAGCAAAACCCTACTTATTTATTTATCTATTTATTTATTTTATTTTATTTATTATTTTTATTTTGAGAGAGAGAGTGGAAGTTTCCACTTTTACAAATTTACAAAAGGCATTGCTCATAGGGCTACTTGTAGACTCAGAGTTTAGGGAAGGTTTTACTTTTCATGTTTGACCTAATCATAATTAATGCCTTCTAAGCAAGTCAAGAGCAATAGTCTATTACATAAAAATAATGTCAAATTGCTTGCAGTGACAGATACATAATCATAAGCAAAGGAAATATATGCTCCATGTTTTTTCAACATTTCAGATTTATACAGGGGGCTAACAAAGCACATAAAGTATAAAAATAAAGACCTACCACTGCATTAATATAGAACACTAAACAACGGTGGAGATCTAAAAATATGGGACAAATATTGAAAGTAAGATATTTCTGAACATTTATACTACCTGATTGAATTGGAATTTTAATTGAATGAGTGTCATCACGCAGTATACATCCAAAGTTTTACAATTTTTCCTAAATCTAACCAGCAAACAAATTGTTGAGAATCTATTACATGAAAAATCTTTATTAGTCAGTGTCTTTGAGTCAATTTATGACCTTTATTTATTCCCTAATGATCAGTCATGTGTAAAGTCATGAAATTCAGATTGAAAAAGAGCTACAGGAAAACAACCAGGTTATTATTGAAGGATAAGGGAGAAATTCATTTTATCTGGGGTTCTACCAAAATTTTATCTGGAATCACAGCCAATCCAGGTTTTGGCCAAACAGTGGAAGATCTTGAATACCAAGCACAGGATGATCAGGCTTTCTTCTGTGCACAATAGGACACAATAAATATTTGTTTGGGTTTGTTATAGGTTATTTGCTTTAAATGTGTGAATATAGAGGCAATGTGGAAAATGATGCAGAAAGACAAAATAGAAAGTATATAGTTAATTCAGGAGATAATGAGGATCAAACCTGAAGCAACTGCATTAGGTATGGGAAGGAAGAAAGTAATTGGAGTTTCTCATTAGTCTAGTTAGTCTTTTATATTTCTCCTTCTGTACGTATATGCAACTTAATTGTTGATCAATCGTCACTGATACCCTTCCTTACATGAACACCGATGGCTCTCAAAGCTACATATCTTTTCTAAACCTCACCATCCCATGCCAGGCCCAACTGTGTGTTGGGTAGCCCTACATAAAAGTCCAATAGACCAAAGAATCCTCCAGATGGGTAAAATTTAACATCATCATATTTCTCACAATTTTCCCTCTCCTCTATTACCTGCATTTTATTCTTCAAAGAGAAACAAATTTCCCTATTCTTTGTATAATGATCTATCTATCCAATCAAAAGCTGAATATCATAAATCACTCCTCCATCATATTCACATCTTTAAAAATTATCATCAGTGTTAAAATTAGGGAAGACTATTAAATAATTCACAAAGAGAAAAAAATAGTTATGCATCGTCTCCAAGTAAGTTCCATAGCCAAGTATAAACAAAGAAAATAACTATGATTAATTTCTAACTCCTTTTTGATAGCCTGGTCCAAAATATTTATAACTTTTGCATTACAAACTAAGCTTTATTGAGAATAACACTGCTTGAATTCCTAGTCATTAGCAGACAGTGTACTAATTTTGATGAGCAAGCAATAAAAGATGAAAGTCAAGAAGCAAAGGAAAAAATTATTAGTATAAATGAAAATAAAATAACAAATGAAAAAATGTGCATTTGCCCCATAAATTATCTACTACTTTTGATTTTTGTTGTAGGAACACAACATATATAAATTTGATATATGCTACATAATAGTGAAGGACGTCATCAACAAAACAAAGAAGCAACCTACTGAATGGGAGAAGATATTTATAAATCATACATTGATAAGAGATTAATATCCAAAATGTACAAAGAACTCAGGCAAACCTAATATTATAAAGCAAACCAACAAGCAGCCTGGTTAAAAAGTGATAAGAGAACTTGAGTAGAAATTTTTCCAAAAAAGGCATACGGATGGCCAACAGGCATATAAGAAGATGCTCAACATCACTCATGACCAGGGAAATGGAAATCAAACCCACAAAGAGATATCACCTCACACCTGTCAGATTGGCTATTCACAAAAACACAAAAAAATAACAAGTGTTGATGAGGGTGTACAGGAAAGGGAAACTTCCTACACTGTTGCTGAGGATATAAACTGCTGCAGCCACTGTGAAAAACAGCATAGAGCGTCCTCAAAGAGTTCAAAATAGATCTACCATTTGTTCCAGCAATTCCACTTCTGGGTATTTATCCAAAGAAAACAAAAACACGTATTCAAAGAGATGTATGCACCTCTAAGTTCTTTGCTGCATTATATACAATAGCCAAGATATGAGATCAAACTCAGTGTTCATTGATAGATAAAGGTATATACATACAATGAAGTATTACTTGGTCATAAAAAGAGAATGAAATCTTGACACTTGTGACAACATGGGTGGACCTAGAATGCATTATGCTAAGTGAAATAGACAGAGAAAGACAAATACCATATGAATTTGCTTATATGTAGAAATTAAAAACAAAACAAAACAAATAAACGAACAAAACAAAACAGAACAGACACCATAGATACAAGAAACAAACAGTTGGTTACCAGAAGAAAGAGAGGTTGAGAGGTGGACAAAATAGGTGAAGGATATTGAGAGGTGTACACATCCACGTATAAAATAAATAACTGATGGGAATATAATGAACAGCATAGGAAATATAATCAATATTATTATAAGAACTTTGTGTGGTGACAGATGGTAGCTAGACATCATAAGGATCGATTCATAATGTCTCAGAAATATTGAATCACTATTATATGCACCAGAAATAGTAGGAAAAATTGTATATCAATTATACTTCAATAAAAAATAAGAAAAAAGACAAAAAATGTAAAAAAATATAAATAATTGTTAGCAGGAACACAGGTTTAACTCAGAAGAGTCTACATTTCAAACTATGTAAGAAAATAATGTTTGCCCTTTGATTTTTGCGTCCATTCAAGCTAAAGCCAAAAATGTGGCCTGACAGTCCGGCTCACACTCTCTAAATAAATAAATAAATAAATAATAAAAGCTTTTATGTGGAGAGAAAACGGATCTAGTTTCTATCACAACTTTTATAGATAATACATTCTATAAGCATTTAAGAATCAAAAATTTAAAAGTTGGACAAAAAAATCAGTATTAAAAATAATAATGTATTTATCTAATTCCAAGACTCACATTTTGGCATTTCTTAGATCAGTGTACATCTTGGATTTTTTACTTTGCATTCAGCACAGTGCCTTCTTTATGAGATACTTTTTTTTTTTTTTTAAGTTTTTAATGACCTAGTGCTCATCACAAGTGCACTCTTTAATCCTTTAATCCCCATCACCTATTTCGTCCATTGCCATACCCACTTCCCCTCTGGTACCTATCTGTTTTTCTCTGTAGTTAAGAGTCTGTTTCTTGATTTGTCTCTCTTTCTCTCTCTCTCTTTTACCCTTTGCTCATTTGTGTTTTTTTCTTATAGTATGAGATACTTTTTAAATGATGATGCATTTTACTATTCATGGTATCTTAAAAATCTAGAAAACAGAATATTAGAAATTCCCTAAATAAATCTTGCCTTTTAAACAGTATATTCTTGAAATATTTCTATTATTTTATACATGTACTTAATTTATTATTTTCATTCTCAATGGAACACAAACTAGCTTAAGAACTGTGAATACAGTGAATCTTAAGATTCATCACCTGAAGCATGATAATCATTTCTAACTTTGCCTCAAAGAAATTCAGTTTATGAGATGTAAGCTTCTTATCACTATCCCATTATCCACTCATTTTATGAGTAATAACATAAAATGCGCTGAAATATTCAAATAATTGTACAAATCCTGCTGTATGAAGATAGCTAGCAGCAGTAGTGTCATTTCATGATTTAAAATAATCATTCATCAGCTAGAATATAAAGTCAAAACTTAGTGCAAAAATAATAAAGATTGTCAATGTTTAATTTATGAATATATCTGCTGTATAGAATTTAGCATATTGAAATGAATGTCAATGCATACAATTTTATTCCAATTCAACATTTTAGCCCATTGGTTAAAAGATTCATTGTTAAATGGTAAATATACACTTAAAAGTTAAAAACTTTCTGGCAGTTTTTAAAATATTTATTTTTGAGACAGAGAGAGACAGAGCATGAGCAGAGGAGGGTAGAGAGAGACAGAGGGAGACACAGAATCCCAAATAGACTCCAGGCTCTGAGCTGTCAGCACAGAGCCTGACACGACGCTCGAACTCACGAGCTGTGAGATCGTGACCTGAGCTGAAGTCAGACACCTAATTGACTGAGCCACCCAGGTGCCCCAAAACTTTCTGACATTTTGATTGGAATATTTATTATCCGACAAGTTCTTTTGTTCAAGTGCCATGTGATGATTTACTAATATTTTTGTATGCATGGAACACTTTGATTTGAGATTATTAGAGGCACATGTACATGGAAAACATTTACCCCATGGAACAGCACAGACACCAATTATGTGCCAGCTCCATTTCTGCCAGCTGAGTATCAGCTCTGATAACAGATGACAAATAAATATCTGCTTTATTATTAATTCTGACATTGACATTACTGAGGGCATATGCCATGGACCTAATATTTTTGTCTCACTCATAGGTTGAAACCTAATCCCCCATGTGATGGACTTTGGAGGTGGAGCTTCAGGAGGTCCCTTCATGGATGGAATTAGTGCCCTTATGTAAAAGATGCCAGAGAGCTCCCCTGCTGTGTGAGGGTACAGCAAAAAGATTATCATCTATGAATCAAGTAGCAGGTCCTCACCCAACACAGAATCAGCCAGTGCCTGGATCTTGAACTTCCTAGCTTCCAGAGCTATAAGGAGTAAATTTCTATTGTTTATAAGTCACCCAATCTATGGTTATTTTTGTTACTACATTAGTTCCAACAAATATAGCATGATATCTATGTCTTTTTTCTTTAGAAATTAATTCACTATTACTGTGTGAGCCTAAGCATAATTCCTTTCCAGTTGCAAAATGAATTTAACATGGCTTCTTTATGATAGACATATAAGGAAACAGATATTGAGAAATTATGTGACTTCATGAATATCACAATTCTCCGAAAACAAAAGCAGACATGAAAACTAAATCTAATGAATTCAGGCCTAGTGCTCTTTCCATCTGTCTAAGAAAAGTAGTAGTTTAGTAATAGCAATTATTTCTTAGGATTATGCACACTTTAGATCTCTAACACATAGAATCCTGTGTATCTATGATAACCTATACTTACTATGAAATGTTCGTTTCAAAAACACAGAGAGTGCAGTGGTTGATTTTTTAGACTCTGAAGTCAGATTACCTGGATTTCAAATCCTCTCAATGCTACTTGCTGTCTAGTATATATGATCTAGGTTAAATATTTATCAAGGCCTCCTTTTTCTCATCTGCAAAATGGGAACAGTCATCCCCACCTAACAGGGCTCTTATTAAAAACAAGAAATGAGAAGCAGTTAGAAAAGTGTCTTTCACATAGAAAATGCTCAGAAATTGTCAGCTACTATGGATTACGATGGTGTTTAAAAACAGAAGAGTGCATTGGCATTGAATATTGAATCCAGATTTGTGATATTTGTATTCGGAAAACTGAGTTAGACTGTTGGTTTTGCCACTTATTAGCAACATAAACTTGAGCAATTATTTTGCCTCTTGGGTATTGTTTTCCTTTTCCTTAAATCGGCAAAACAATGTCCTGCCACAACACTGGATTATTTTGGATATCAAATGAGTTAAGAATTATGACAGCATATGTAAACTATAAAGCTTTGTAAGATATAAAGTAAGAAACAAAAAGAAAACGGGAGAGCTACCACAGCCATAATTACTTCTAAGCAACCTAATGTGACCCACAAGTAATTTTTTAGGAGCTGCATGTTTGAGATGGCACTGTAAAATCTTTACCCCATTTGTCTAGCAATAACCACATAGTCCATTAACATCAATGCCAAGAATTTTTTTTTAAAAAAGCAAAGAGAAATATGTGCAACCAGATTATTTTGCAAAGGAAACAAACACAATTTTTTAATGTTTATTTTTTTTAATTTTTTTTAAATTTTTTTAACGTTTTATTTATTTTTGAGACAGAGAGAGACAGAGCATGAACGGGGGAGGGGCAGAGAGAGAGGGAGACACAGAATCGGAAGCAGGCTCCAAGCTCTGAGCCATCAGCCCAGAGCCCGACGTGGGGCTCAAACTCACAGACTGCAAGATGGTGACCTAAGCTGAAGTCGGCCACTTAACCGACTGAGCCACCCAGGTGCCCCTGTTTATTTTTGAGAGAGAGAGAGAGAGGGAGAGGCAGAGAGGGAGAGGCAGAGAGAAGGGGACAGAATATCTGAAGCAGGCTGTATGCTGACAGCAGCAAGCCTGATGTGGGGCTTGAATTCACAAAGCCTGAGATCATGACCTGAGCCGAAGTCAGATGTTCAACCAACTGAGCCACCCAGACGCCTTGAAACACAATTTTATTTTTGTGTGGCCACACACTCACTACAACTCCTTAAAATATATTCAGTTGGATAGTTTTCACCTGTCCCTGAATGAAAGTTGTGGCAGACCCATGGCTTTTCCTTCATTCTTGGTAATGATTTGTCCTATCGTAAATCACATTTCAATTCCAATTTTGAAATTAGAATGGACAATGCCAAATATAAGTTAAAACTTAGAACTTGACTTAGAGATAATATTTTTCCTCTTCCCTAGCTTGCCCCCACTTCAAACTAATCTTGTCAGGAAAAGAGAAATGGTCTTCTTTCCATTCTCGCCTTTCTCATTATTTCCTTAATTGTTTTTCATTGTCATTCATTGAGAGTCAACTCCGAGTCTGGAGAAGGAGGAGATAGGATAGTGTTAGGATTCTTTCTTGGCTGAGTCACTTGGCTGGCTATCTCAAGCTAGACCTGATGGGATAGATTTCTCCTGAGTAGTACCTGCCGGGCACCTTTCTCCCAAAGTTTCTTGGCTAGGAAGGTTGTATCTCTATCCTTAGTGGTCACTCATGACCTTTTCTTTAGCTCCTCTGTGTCCAACAATGCATATGCAAACTCTTTCAACTGAGGACTCCTTACTCATGAGGGGATATAGGCAAGAGAAAGCAATGCAACCTCAAATCACCAGCTCTCTTCTTTGGAGTTCAAATATGGCCCATGTAAAGCACTCAGCTACCCTTTGCTAGAGCAACCTGATACAATAGACCTCTCAGAATGCACCCACACTCCCTGGCTCTGCTACCCAAGCCAGCCGTATAAGTTTCCCAGCTCGAATCCATCTCTGGGCCAAAGTCTGCTCCAGTCTTCATACTTTCATCAGGTACAAGTTTCTTCTTCTCTCCCAAATGCAACAAGTAGGTCAACATTTACCAAATAGTCCCATTGGCTAGTCCCTCATTAGGGGCTCATTCCCACGACTCTGAGACTCAGAGCAGGCAATCCTTCCCTGCAAAGAAAGCTTCTCCCTAATCCAATTACCCCTCTTTTATATATTTGAGCTGGCTGTAGGTTCTTAAACCATTTTCTTTTTGGTCTATATGAAAATGTCTGTTTCAGGGCGCCTAGGTGGCTCAGTCAGTTAAGCCTCCAACTTCGGCTCAGGTTATGATCTCACGGTTCGTGAGTTCAAACTCCACATCAGGCTGTCTGTTGTCAGCATAAAAGCTGCTTCAGATCCTCTGTCCCCCCCACTCTCTCTGCCCCTACCCCCCCCCTCTCTTTCTCAACAATAAATAAACATTAAAAAAATATAGAAAATATCTGCTTCATGTTTGGTGTTGATATCTACTATTGTACTATAGACCTTGAGTCTTGTACATGTGGATAATCCTGCTAGAGCTGCTTGAAGGTGTTCTCGTAGCTCTTCAGTATGAAAGGCTGTGTCCTACACACAGTTTAGGCCATGTGCTTATCAAAGAAGCTCCCCCTGCAAAAAAAAAAAATATGATGTGGTATCACATGAAGTCTGCTAAAAAGAGGAAATTATTGCAAGAACTAATTTTCTCACAAATGAAGTAGAGTTCAAAAGGTAGAAATTACAGCAGAGGTTTCCCGAGTGGATAGCAAAAAATATATATATTTTATTCATAAGTCAAACCTATGTGGCCAAATAAGCCTTAGAGTATCAACTGAGAGCTTGATTTTCTTCTCAAACCCTGGAAGATATGAATTGATATCTTCTTTCCTAGTGTTACCAAGAAGAATATTTTATAGTACTACAATAAGCTATCATGATTTTAGAAAGATCTTACCAGTCAAATGCACTTGCCTTCACGCACTAATTTTGTTACTTTATCTTTTATCAGATGTTTTACAGAAAAATATGTGCAGGACAGCATTAAGCAACAGTAATAACAATAAAATAACTATGCCTAGGAACGACCTGTACTTTGTGAATGTGTGTAAGACTCGGAGTAAATATCTCAGATTTCCTATCTTGGGCATGCATTAGAAAATGGGATTTATAAAAGGGAATGATGAATATGTGGACACAGAAAAGGTCTGATTAATCAGCATCCGTTCTCAATTTTTCATATAAAACACCTGAGGATTGAAAAAATACCTCCTCCTGTGTATGAATCATGAAGGTAGCATATGGCAAGGGATGTTTCTTGAAACCATGAAGCCTAACTCTGAAATTCAATGCCTTTCCAAGATTAAGAAATTACAGTAATTGTAGTAATGGTGGGGTCTCTAGCATAAGTCTAGGAAGATTTTTTTTTTCTAACACATCTGCTCATTTACACATCAAATAATAAGCAGCCTCCAAATTCTCTTCTGTAAAAACAAAAAAGAAAAAGAAAAAAATCGTAGCTATTAAAGAATGGTGGAAAAGGGATGCCTGGGTGGCTCAGTCAGTTAAGAGTCCAGCTCTTGATTTTGGCTCAGGTCATGATCTCATGGTTCGTGAGTTCAACTCCCCATCGGGCTGTACACTGATAGCACAGAGCCTGCTTGGTATTATCTCTTTCCCTCTCTCTGCTCTTCCCCTGTTTGTTCTCTCTCTCTGTGTCTCAAAATAAATAAGTAAACTTAAAAAAAAAAGGAATGAATAAGAGACTGTGATAGCTTTAAGAACCTAGGTGCAATAATATGTAGTAGGAAAGTTTCACAAAATTGAGTACAAGAAAAATAAGTCTTCTGCAAGAAGCTAGCTTTCACCCCAGTTTTTTTTTTCTAAAACTGATTACAAATCCCAGAAACATCAGAGATTGTGAATGGTGACCTGTATGAGCCCTTAAAACCACTGCGCTAATCCTGTCTCTACAGGCACACCTATATTGGTGACAATAACATTGCACTGTGCTTGGGTAGGACCCAGTGCACATAGAAAGCAGAACATGCTTTTGCTCTTGTAGCTTGGCCATAGTTTTCTTGAAGAGAACCTCAATTGTTTCCTCTAACTGTATTTATGTCCCAAGTGCCACACCAGCCCTTCACCTGTCACTTCTACTTTTAATTACTTAATCCAAAAGTCATTTCAAGATCAAATGGGAGACTGAAAGTAAATAGCTTAATTCAGTGATGATTGAATATTAGAGATGAATCTCGCAGAGAGAATGACTCCTAGAAGCTCTCTTTTCCTTAATAAGATCTCAGATTTCCACTAAAATTCCTTTCCAAATTTGAATTAGTCAACATAGAAACAATCAGAGCAGTCTTCATAAAGTGAGGAACTTCAACTATTTTTCAATTTGGCCTTCTTTTGATGCTGGTAAAACAGCAATGAAGAGATACAGAAAGTGAGAGTGCAAAGTCCCAGCTGAAACCAGAAGCAGCAAGCATTTGAGATTTTTGTGTTTGCATTTGTTTGTTTGCACTTTTGTTTGGAATGTTTTGGTTTCTGAAAAAAAGGACAACATTTTCACTGTTTCTCAGTAAAAAGCACAAGGTAAAGGCAGAGAGAAATATCCACACAACCTTCACTAAAAGGCTAAAACAACAACTGAGATGATGCAGGGGCACCTGGGTGGCTCAGTTGGTTGAGCAGCCAACTCTTGGTTTCCGGTCAGGTCGTGATGTCACGGTTTTGTGAGTTTGAGCACCACGTCAGGTTTTGTGCTGACAGAGTAGAGCCCAGTTGGAATTCTCTCTCTCCTTCTCTCTCTCTCTGCCCCTCCCCCATTTGCACTGTTTCTGTCTCTCTCAAAATAAATAAATAAACTTAATTAAAAAAAATAAGATGAGATCAAGCAGGACAAGGCAACAGAAGATACAGAAACAGGGCAAAGCAAACAGAGAAATTCAAGAACAACACCTGAAATTTGACTTCCTGGTTACATGTAACTAGAGAGTAATATTCATCTCTATCAAGAAAACAAAGCAGACAAAAGCACTACATCATGTGGTTGGCCATCTGAACCTATGTCTTAGCCTAAAATCATGTCATTTAACTAGAGTTTGCTTGGAGTTTTATTCAAGGGATTATTTACTTTTCATAGCAACCTTGATTAAAAGAAACAAAAATCATGATACAGAAACTCCCAAGAATCTGTAGAGACCTCCTATCATCCAAGTCCGGGGATTAGTTTGACTGGCTAACATAAGTAGTTCAGCCTTACCAATTTCAGCCCTCAGTCACAATTTAAACTTTTTCTTTGCTTTAAAAATATTTCTACTGAAGTATTGTGGTTCTTGCATGGGTGAAATAGCAAACAGCTGTGAAAAAATAATTGCATTCCTTTCAGAGTTTCAGACTTACTCTTGGCTTTGATCTTAAATGATCAAGCTTTTGTGGAGGACATGTGCAAATATTTTAGACCTAATATGAAATATCCAGTTTCTTCTTAAAAGAGAAGAGGAAATTAATGGATAGCATTCTATACAATTATTTTGTAGTTTTTAAAATTAATGAAATAGCCAGGCAATACTTGTTGAAACTATTGTTATAAGGCAAGAGTGTATTACGGCCATAGATTCATGTTGATGATTAAATCTTGTGAAAATTTTAGATCTGCTTTCTGTTCTCAGAAGATGGAATTTTGACTCTTCTACATTATTTTATTTATTTATTAACATTATCTTGGTTCATTATCTTGGTTCTTCCAAAACGAAGGTGAATGAGGTCAAGTTACTCTGGTTAACACAGGTGATGAAATATTCTAAGTACACAGTGTTGAATGAGGGAAAAAAAGGACAATGTCTCAGCAGGTCTCATAGAGAATTCAAACATCCGTCAGGATACACAAGTAACTTTGCCATTACTGTAATATAGCATATGTACCCTGGTTATTTTCTCCCTACTAAAGATTATGGATATTTATTACAAACACAAGTTCTATCATGAGCTGTGATTATGTCCCTTTATCAATTTTCAACTTAAGACATACATATTGGATATTATTCTAAGACCTTGCTTCTGACTGATTGATAGATAAGTGCCATTGGTTCATTCCCTATTTTCTCTCATAAGTTATAAACCTGAGGCATGGCATTCATACACTGGAAGACATAGTGGCCTATTTTTTAAGAAAATGTAATTGTACATAGCTAATTGTTGTCATATGTGCTTTCTACCTAAGTTGGGGATGGTCTTATACCACCATAGTCTTCCAGTTATGAACACTGAGTAAATACTTTGCTTCAGTCCCTATGCTGGATACACTGAATAAAAATAAATAAATAAATAAAAACAAAAAACAAATATCTCACCTTCAGAGAACTCAAAAGGACAGAGAAAAAGATATATGGAGAAAAGATTACAAATATATTATGGAAAGAGGAAATGCTAATAGAGATATGTACCTAGTAAAAAATTTGGGAACTGACATATGGAAGTCTCATGGACAAAGAGATGGGGAGAGGCTGTGTAGGAAAGATTCCCAGGAGTGATAATATTTAGAGAAAGTGAGATGCAGGTAGGTGTAGGGGCTTCTGGTTGGTGTGGGAAACAATTGTCTTACAAATGATGAGCTTGAGGAAATTCAAATGGATTCTATGGCTGACAAGTAGGATACAAATGACATTACTGTGGAAGATGAATCTGAAACGTTGGGTAGAAGTGAGGTGTTGATGAACCTTTTGCCACATCAGAAGACTTCAATCTCTATCTTATAGGAATGGGGAATAACCATGATTTTAAACAGAGGCTGCACATTATTAAATATATTGTTTGGCTTTACTTTAGTGACTATCTTAAACCTAAACACTTGGTCTCATTAATTACTACCCTACTTACTGCCCTCTCCAGACACATAGGCATCCTATATTTGAGACCTGTTTCTAGTAATTTGCTTTGCTTGAAATTCTCACTCCATTTCTCGCTTTCAATCCAAGTCCTGTATATATTTTCAAATCTAACCTAAGAGCATACCATAAATGTTATGCTTTTAGGTTTCATTCTGTCTCTGTGTCCCCAACATACTTTTTCTTTTAAAATAGTGATGATACTTGCACCTTGCAACATTGGGTGTTTTATTATAATTATATGCACTGTTTGTTTATTTAATTCTCATATGTGTCTGGAACAATTCCAGGCCTTCTAATCACAATCTTTGGTGAAATAACCATGGCATGTTTTGCTTTGTTTTGTTTTTAAATAAAATAATCACTGTTAATTCTGTTGAAAAATATCAAATTAAGGAGTCATTATGTAAGGATTTTTTTCCCTTTATATAAATATACACATCAAGAACAAAGCCATTTTTAAAAACCTATGTATTCTAATTTTGGGGTTGTATATGTTTTCTCAGGCTCCCCACTAAATAGAGTACAAACTGCCAAGGGGAGAGATCAATTTTACTTTTTTAACATTTCCATAACCCCTATTGAGTGTTAAATATATATTAGTTTGTCTTACTTTATGCTTTTTCACTTGACTTTTTCATTCTGAATAAATACTACCTTCTACTCATGCAGGACACATCAAAGGTTTTAAGGCAGTATTATCTTTAAGACTGAAAGATGTCTTACTTGAGTTGATCCACATCTGAATTACGACTAAAAACAATGGTGGCTATACTCCAAATGATGGACTGCATATAGTGACTTGTACAGTATGAAAGGGGGAAAATAGTAAATTTGGAGTAGAGGATCCTGACAAACAAAACTGCCTAAAGCAAGTGTTTAAGATCGACATCAACAGTCATAAATCATGTTGATAGTATGTGCCCTTGATATTATGTGATGAAAATGACACTCTACTTTGCGGTCTTCCTCCCAATAACATATAACCCAGTTTTATCTTGAGGAAACTGTCAGAGAAATCCCAATAGTGGCTTCCTACAAAATATCTAACCAGTACTCTTAAAAACTGTCAAGGTCATCAAAAAATAGGAGAAGGCTGAGAAATTGCTACAATCAAGAGGAGGCTAAAACCACACCAAAACAAAATGTAATGCGGTATCTTGGATGGAATCTTGAAACAGAGAAAGGACATGAGGTTAAACTAAAGTAAATGTATATAAAATATGGAATTTAATAGCAATGTATCAATATTGATTCATTATTTTAAACAATGCACCATACTCACATAAGATATTAATAATAGAGGAAACGGTGTAGGCTATATGAGAACTTTACATACTATGTTTTCAATTTTTCTGTAAATCTAAAACCATTCTAAATATGAAATTTATTAATAAAATACATCAAAATATGAAAAAACAGTCACAGACTAGAAGATATTTGCGATGCACGTAGCTAACAGTGAGCTAGAATCCAAAGAGTATCCAAAGTGTTAAACAGACAGGGAGAGTGGGAGAGGCAGAGAGAAGAGAATAGAAGAGGAGAAGAGATGAAAGGAGGAGAGGAGAGGAGAGCAGAGGAGAGGAGAGGAGAGGAGAAAAGAGAAGAGAAGAGAAGAGAAGAGAAGAGAAGAGAAGAGAAGAGAAGAGAAGAAGAGAAATAGAGAAAGAGAACCTACCAACCAAGAAGGAAAAAAGTAATTTAAAAAAACTTAGGAAACATGAGGAAAATTTGCATTGAGTAAATTGCCTGCTCTCATGCATCCCAGTGGGATTGTATCTGGTGAAATCATTTTATAGAACAATTTGGCAATAGCAAGAAATTTTGCATGTGCTCTAACTCAATACTTAATAATTCTCTCTCACATGTGCATAGGAGCTATATAAATAAAATTTATTACAGCATTATTTATAATTCTTGGAAGCAACCCAAATGTTTTACTACTGTAGACAGCAAACACTGTGGTATATTTATAAAATAGAATATTATACCACAATTAAAATGAATGAAATCCAGTTACATATCAATGAGAATAAATCAAGCCTCATCAATTAAAGTTACACAAACAGGAAAAGTAGCTTGAGAATACAATAAAATTGAGATACTTTGTGAAAGTTTAAGAATAGGAAAAACAATATTATATTTTACTTTCATATACAAATGCACTATAGTTAGGGGAAAACATCAAATTCATAATTGTGATTAGCTCTGGAGAAGGAGAAAAGAAAATAGAAAATGAAATTTGAGAAAAGTAAACAGGAGTATTTAGTTTGATGGATTTTTTTAATTTGTTTAACAAAAACTTCTGAAGTAAATATGACAAAGTTGTTATAATAAGTAAGAAAAATAAGCATAATAAAAGAAAATTAAGTAATGTGTAATTTTGTGTTTTATTGCTCACCATATTTCTGCATATATTAATATATCATCAAATTATAAACATTCATATTATAAATTTGATAATAAATTTAAGTTTTTGTATAAAAACATACAAATTTTCTCAGTAGCTGGTAGAGTTGATACATTTTTCTCTTTTATCTTTCTTTTTTTAAGCTTTCTCTCTTTTTTTATACTGAAGTATAATTAACATACAATGTTATATTAGTTTCAGGTATACAACGTATTGAATCAGCAATTCTATATATTAATCATGCTCACCCAGATAAGAGTAGTCACTCTCTGTCACCATACAATATTAAAATTGATTCTTTAGATTTAAATGATTCTCTTGTAGGAAACATATAGCAAAGCAGTTTTCTCTGGACTCTATCTTAGTCAAGCCCACTGACCTTTATAACTCCAGGCTTTAAACCCCACTGATTGTAAGAACTCATGAAATGGAGTCCCTTTCATTTTGCAAGCCAATGGCTTTGGGGAAATGTTTTCCCTATGTATTCCCCTGTGTGCTCCCCTCTCTGGCCCTTCTCTTGAGACCACAGCTCCCTATGGACCATGGCACCTGGGATCCGCTTTTCCCTTAAATCTTGTCTCCACACTTCCTACCTTCTTTGAGGTGACCTCTTCTTTCTTCTTAGTTGTGGAGTTTGTACTGCCAGTTTTCAGGCCTATTTCTGGGGTATTTAGAATGATTCAATAGTTATCTAGCTGTGTTCAGGGATGAGAACCTACAGTCATTCTACTTTGCCTCCATCTTTCATAAATGTGAACATAGAGTAAGAGAAGTAAAAAGTACTAAAATTTAGTTCCTTTGGTTTCCTAAAATCTCTTTGAATTTAATATTAGGTAAAGATATAATAAATATGGCAAGCTTAAGCTTCTTTTTTAACCTGATTAAAAACCTTTGGAGTGGTTCAATCAGTACAAGGAAAAAGTTTAATAAGGTGTTTTTATTTTTTCCATAGACCTACTTAATTTTAATTGTGCACTAATGTGTTGAATAACAAGACCTGGAACTTATGAAAAGCAAATTTGAAGTTAGCTTGAAAGAAGCTTTTAACACATGAAATATATACTATAATAAATACATAGAATTTTTGAAGCAATCACTTAAAAAATCATTAATTTACACATGTGGAAATGTGTAAATATGGCTAGCATTACGTAGCATGACTATTATTCTTTGAACAACCATGAAGCGATAGGTTCGAAAGAACAGATACTTTGGTGATATATTTAAGCTGATATCCTAATTTTTAACGAAATGAGCCCTATACACTTTGTGAGTGTTTGTGTTTTATTTTTCCTTCCAAGAAAATATTAAAGAAGATGAAAACCAATAGACCATTTCAATATTAACTCTGGTTTGTGAAATATGTAAAAAAATAAACAAGGAATGAATGAAAACTCATTATTTTGTCAGATTTCTCTGACTTCTCTAGATTAGAGTTTTCGCGATTGGATGTAGTTTAATAGCCAGATGAATGAGTGAATGTACTCTCCTCCTGAATCAATATAAACGTAATACATAATGCGAACTTTAAGGACTTATTTCTGAATTTTAGGTAGGCTTAGTGGATTAATGTGTAGTGCTTAGTAAAATAGTTAACCCCATTAATTTTCAAGACCAAATAATACATCCTCAAATGTGAATAGCTTAGTAAACATTTTATTTTTATTGATGAAAAAGTGAGTAGGAAAGTGTGTTCTATGTCAGTTTTCACTAGGAAAAATAAATTACTACAAAATGGGGGGGGGGGGTAATATTTTCAAAGAACATATTGAAACTATAGGGAAGGAAAACCTTTCCCTTCTTCTCTCTTATGTTCCTTTGCCTGCCTAATAATTACATTGATAGAAGCCGGATTAACAGGAAAAAGACAAATTTCATTTATAAAACAAAGAGGTTTGGACTTGGGTAATTAATTAGTGAAGAAGCAGCAAGGTTTGTTTATATAGCTCTCTCAGCCTTGAACTCCTATCTCTGGCAATAAGGGTGCCTTCTACTCTCCAGGCGCCTGAAGGATACTCTTCACATGGAGAATTTGTGTCCTTTTTTCAAGGGGACAAAGGTGGTTCAGAGTGTTCTTCTTGCACTGGTTGTTTCTTAAGTAACTTTAATTCAAAATAATCAATATGCATATTTTGGAGTGGTGTATTATGACCATCCTCAGAACCATATAGACCTGAAAGATGAAGGATGTCTAAAATAAATTTTATGTATAGTGCAAGATGACAGAACAGCATGGAAGTTTTTTTGTATGTCTCCCGTCCTTGAAATACAGCCAGACCTAAAGCATCCTGCACACCTAGAAAACTGATCTGTGGATTAACACAACAATCTGTACAACCTGAACCACAGAATTCATCAGGTACACAGCACAGAGAGGTGAACTGAGGGAGAGAGAGCCATGGAGGGCAGGGAGCTGATTTTGCATGTGGAGAGAGGACAGAGATGGGGTGGGGGGAGAATATGGGAAAAGCACCCCCCCCAAAGCAGCTGGAGAGAAAGTGAAAAATTGGGAACAGCTGTAGGGACTGAACTAAAAAGGGAGAAAGGAGAAAGGAGAAAGGAGAAGGTTTGAATTCCATTAAGACTATAAATAG
Source organism: Panthera leo (assembly GCF_018350215.1). Classification (NCBI taxonomy): domain Eukaryota; kingdom Metazoa; phylum Chordata; class Mammalia; order Carnivora; family Felidae; genus Panthera; species Panthera leo. The sequence goes on along the minus strand of NC_056682.1, from coordinate 88,556,992 downwards.
GGGAAGCACACAGTCTGAAACTCTGTAGCACAATACCTACCAGAGCTCTGGTGTGAAGGGTGAAGCCCCAGGAGCAGAGTGGACTCCGGCAGTCTTCAGGACACGTGGGGAGAGGTGGTTCCACTGCTGGGAGGACACCTGGTAGAAGCTGTGTGGGTCCCCCAAAAGCAAGGCCGCAGTGGACATGGGAGAACAACTACATTGGCTGGTGCTGGGAAAAGGTCATTAAGGATGAAGCATGGTGTCAGATATGTGTTGTGATTTTCCTTAATCCCTGAAATGCTGCTGCTACACTATCTCATAAACTTTTTCTGGGGGTACTGGCATCTAGCCAGTCTTTGGGCATCAGCAGCAGCACAGTCCCGCAAAAGTTCCTGGGTGTGGCCGGCACCTAGCCATTGCTCGGTGAGACCCTCCTGCAGAGGGGAAGAACAGGCCAAAGCCACAGTCCCTCCGAAGTAAGTGGTCGGGAAAAACAGCTGCATCTGAGACAAAAATCAGGAGGGAGGTGCTGCCTGGAGCTTGGTCACAAACTGTGTAAAAACGGGGAGTGGACGGAAGCTGAAGACAAAGGATGGGTGCCTGATCATGATTGCTGATCGGAGAGAACAAACTTCCATTACTAGAGACTGGTAGCCAGGTGACACCATTTTCTCCACTCCCGCACATGCGCATATGCACCTATGAGTGCCACAACAATTCCCCCCCAGTAAGCTAAGCAGCACCATCTAGTAGAGGATGGGGCTGCTACACTAAGCCCCAACTAACCAAGCCAACCTTGCTCTTCAGGAACACAAGTCTCACCACCTGCTTAGTTTATGGACTATAATGTACTTCATAGTTTGAATTATAGAGGCAAATGAAGTAATTTCATGAGTATTTCAGTCTGTTTCCTGGTCCATCTATTCAATTTTCTTTCTTTTCTTTTCTATTTTTTTTCTTTTTTTTTCTTTTTTTCTTTTTTTCTCTTTTCCATTTTATTTCTTTTTCTTGAATACAGAAAGAGAAAAAATTCATTTTATTTTCAATTTTTATTAAGAATATTTTCCTTATTTTTTTCAGTTGTACTTTTTTTACTTTTGTGTAATTTTTTTTCAAATTTATTTTACTTCCATCATTTCATTTTAGTCTATTTCAGTGTATTCATTTTTTCAAATGATTTCTTTTTTTTTTCTTCTTCCCCATTTTTTCTCTAATCTATCAAGCCCCTTACAACACCCAGACCAAAACACACTTAGTACCTAGGATCATTTATTCAATTTTTTTCTATGTGTGTGTTTTTGATTTTTAAATTTTAATATTTTTTTTAATTTTTTAATTTTATTTTTCTTTACCTCATTAATTCCTTTTCTCCCTTCAAAATGACAAAATGAAGGAATTCAGCCCCAAAGAAAGAGATGGAAGAAACAACAGGCAGGAACTTAACCAACACAGATACAAGCAAGATGTCTGAACCAGAATTTACAATCACAATAATAAGAACACTAGTTGGAATAGAAAATAGTTTAGCATCCCTTTCTGCAGAGATAAAAGAAGTAAAAGCTAGTCAGGACAAAATAAAAAATGTTATAACTGAGCTGCAATCTCAAATGCATGCCACGGCAGCAAGGATGGATGAGGCAGAACAGAGAATCAGTGATACAGAGGACCAACTTATGGAGAATAATGAAGCAGAGAGAAAGAGGGAGATTAAGGCAAAAGAGCACAATTTAAGAATTAGAGAAATCAGTGACTCATTAAAAAGGAACAACATCAGAATCATAGGAGTCCCAGAAGAGGAAGAGAGAGAAATAGGGGTAGAAGTGTTATGTGAGCAAATCATAACAGAAAACTTTCCTAACCTGGGGAAACACACAGACATCAAAATCGAGGAAACACAGAGGACTCCCATTAGATTCAACAAAAACCGACCATCAACAAGGCATATCATAGTCAAATTCACAGAATACTCAGGCAAGGAGTGACTCATTGAAGCAGCAAGGGAAAAAAGTCCTTAACCTACAAGGGAAGACAGATCAGATCAGGTTTGCAGCAGACCTATCCACAGAAACTTGGCAGGCCAGAAAGGAAGGGCAGGATGTGTTCAATGTGCTGGATCAGAAAAATATGCAGCCAAGAATTCTTTACCCATCAAGGCTGTCATTCAGAAGAGAAGGAGAGGTAAAAAGTTTCCGAGGAAAACAAAAATTAAAGCAGTTTGTGACCACTAAGCCAGCCCTGCAAGAAATTTTAAGGGGGACTCTCTGAGGGTAGAAAAGATGAAAACAAACAAACAAACAAAGACCAAAAGCAACAACGATAAGAAAGGACCAGAGAACGCCACCAGAAACTCCAACTCTACAATCATCATAATGGCAATAAATTCATATCTTTCAGTACTCACTCTAAATATCAATGGACTAATTGCTTCAATCAAAAGACATAGGGTAACAGAATGGATAAGAAAACAATATCCATCTATATGCTGTTTACAAGAGACCCACTTTAGACCTAAAGACACCTTCAGATTGAAAATAAGGGGATGGAGAACCATCTATTATGCTAATGGTTAACAAAAGAAAGCTGGAATAGCCATACATATATCAGACACTCGAGACTTTAAAATAAAGACTGTATCAAGAGATGAAGAAGGGTATTATATCATAGTTAAGGGGTCTATCCACCAAGAAGACCTAACAGTTATAAATGCTTATGCACCAAATGTGAGAGCACACAAATATATAAATCAATTTATCACAAACATAAAGAAACACATTGATGGTAATACCATAAGAATGGAGGACTTCAACACCCCACTCACAGCAGTGGACACATCATCCAATCAAAAAATCAACAATGAAACAATGAATGTGAATGACACACTGGACCAGATGGAATTAACAGATATATTCAGAACATTCCCTCCTAAAGCAGTGGAATAACCATTCTTCTCCAGTGCACATGGGGAACGTTCTCCAGAATAGACCACATACTGGGAAAAAAATCAGCCCTCAATAAGTACAAAAGGATCATACCATGCATATTTTCAAATCAGAACTCTATGAAACTCAAAATCAACTACAAGAAAAAAATTGAGGGGTTCCTGGGTGGCTCAGTCAGTTAAGCGTCCGACTTCAGCTCAGGTCATGATCTCGCGGTCTGTAAGTTCAAGCCCCGTGTCGGGCTCTGTGCTGACTGCTCAGAGCCTGGAGCCTGTTTCGGATTCTGTGTCTCCCTCTCTCTCTGACCCTCCCCCATTCATGCTCTGTCTCTCTCTGTCTCAAAAATAAATAAACATTAAAAAAAACTTAAAAAAAAATTGGAAAGGTAACAAATACTTGGAGACTAAAGAATGAATGGGCTAACCAACAAGTTAAAAAGGAATTTAAAAATTTCATGGAGGCCAATGAAAATGATAACACCACAACCCAAAACCTCTGGGATTCAGGAAAGGTGGTCATAAGAGGAAAGTACATAGCAATCCAGGTCTTCCTCAAGAAAGAAGAAAGGTTTCAGATACAATCTAACCTTATGCCTTAAAGAGTTGGAAAAAAAAAAACAGCAAATAAAACCCAAAACCAGAAGAAGACAGGCAATAATAAAGATTAGAGCAGAAATTAATGTTATGGAAATGAAATAAAAACAGTAGAACAAATCAATGAAACCAGAAGCTGGTTCTTTGAAAGAATTAACAAAATTGATAAGCCCCTAACCAGTTTGATCAAAAATAAAAAGGAAAGGACCCAAATAAATAAAATCAAGAATGAAAGAGGAGAAATCACAACCAATACAGCATAAATAAAAACAATAATAAGAGAATATTATGGACAATTATACGCCAATAAAATGGGCAATCTGGAAGAAATGAACAAATTCCAAGAAACACATACACTACCAAACTGAAACTGGAAGACATAGAAAATTTGAACAGACCTATAACCAGTAAAGAAATCGAATTAGTAATCAAAAATCTCCCCCAAAAAACAAGAGTCCAGGACCAGATGACTTTCCAGGGCAATACTACCAAACATTTAAAGAAGAGTTAACACCTATTCTCTTGAAGCTGTTCCAAAAAATAGAAATGGAAGGAAAACTTGCGAACTCTTTCTATGAAGCCAGCATTACCTTGATTCCAAAACCAGACAGAGACCCCACTGAAAAGGAGAACTATAGACCAATTTCCCTGATGAACATGGATGCAAAAATTCTCAGCAAGATATTAGCCAACCGGCTCCAACAATACATTAAAGAAATTATTCACCACGACCAAGTGGGATTTATACCTGGGATGCAGGGCTGGTTCAATATCCGCAAAACAATTAACGTGATTCATCACATCAATAAAAGAAAGGACAAGAACCATATGATCCTCTCAATAGATGCAGAGAAAGCTTTTGACAAAATACAGCATCGTTTTTTGATAAAAACCCTCAAAAAGTAGGGATAGAAGGAGCATATCTTGAGATCAATAAAGCCATATATGTGCAACCCAACGCTAATATCATCCTCAACAGGGAAAAACTGAGAGCTTTTACCCTAAGGTCAGGAACAAGACAGGGGTGTCCATTCTTGCCACTGTTATTCAACATAGTATTGGAAGTCTTAGCCTCTACCATCAGACAACACAAAGAAATAAAAGCCTTCCAAATGAGCCAGGAGGAGGTCAAACTTCCACTCTTCAGAGATGACATGATACTCTATATGGAAAACCTAAAAGATTCCACCAAAAAACTGCTAGAATTGATTCATGAATTCAGCAAAGCTGCAGGATATAAAATCAATGCACAGAAATCGGTTGCATTCTATATATCAACAATGAAGCAACAAAAAGATAAATCAAGGAATCAATCCCATTTACAGTTGCACCAAAAATGATAAATACCTAGGAATAAATCTAACCAAAGAGGTGAAAAATCTATACACTGAAAACTATAGAAAGCTAATGAAAGAAATTGAAGAAGACACAAAAAGATGTAAAAATATTTAATGCTCCTGGATAGGAAGAGCAAATATTGTTAAAATGTCAATACTACCCAAAGCAATCTACATATTCAATGCAATCCCTATCAATATAACACCAGCATTCTTCACAGAGCTGGAAAAAATAATCCTAAAATTTATATGGAACCAGAAAAGACCCCGAATAGCCACAGAAATCTTGAAAAAGAAAACCAAAGCAAGAGCATTACAATCCTGGACTTCAAGCTATACTACAAAGCTGTAATCATCAAGACAGTGTGGTACTGGCCTAAAAACAGACACTCAGATCAATGAAATAGAATAGAGAACCCAGAAATGGACCCACAAATGTGTCGCCAACTAATCCTTGACAAAGCAGGAAAGAGTATCCAATGGAATAAAGACAGTCTCTTCATCAAGTGGTGTTGGGAAAACTAGACAGAGACATGCAGAAAAATGATCCTAGACCACTTTCTTACACCATGCACAAAAATAAACTCAAAATAGATGAAAGACCTAAATGGAAGACAGGAAGTCATCAAAATCCTAGAAGAGAAAGTAGGCAAAAACCTCTTTGATCTTGGCCGCAGCTATTTCTTACTCAACACATCTCCGTAGGCAAGGGAAACAAAAGCAAAAATGAACTACTGGGACCTCATCAAAATAAAAAGCTTCTGCACAGCAAAGGAAACAATCAGCAAAACTAAAAGGCAACCGACAGAATGGGGGAAGATATTTGCAAATGACATACCAGATAAAGGGTTAGTATCCAAAATCTATAAAGAACTTAGCAAGCTCAACATCCAAAAAACAAATAAACCAGTGAAGAAATGGGCAAAAGACATGAGTAGACACTTCTCCAAAGAAGACATCCAGATGGCCAACAGACACATGAAAAATGCTCAACATCACTCATCATCAAGGAAATACAAATCAATACAAACCACAATGAGATACCACCTCACATCTCTCAGAATGGCTAACATGAACAACAGATGTTGGCAAGGATGTGGAGAAAGAGGATCCCTTTTGCATTGCTGCTGGGATTGCAAGCTGGTGCAGCCACTCTAGAAAACAGTACAGAGGTTCCTCAAAAAACTAAAAATAGAACTACTCTACAACTCAGCAATTGCACTACTAGGCATTTATCCATGGAATACAGGTATGCTGTTTCGAAGGGGCACTTCATGTTTATAGCAGCACTATCAACAATAGCCAAAGTATGGAAAGAGCCCAAATGTCCATCGATGGATGAATGGATGAAGAAGATGTGGTGTATATATACAATGGAGTATTACTTGGCAATCAAAAATAATAAAATCTTGCCATTTGCAACTACATGGATGGAACTAGATGGTATTATGCTAAGAGAAATTAGTCAGAGAAAGACAAGTATCATATGACTTCATTCATATGAGGACTTTAAGACACAGAACAGATGAACATAAGGGTGGGGAAGCAAAAATAATATAAAAACAGGGATGGGGACAAAACATAAGGGACTCTTAAATATGGAGAACAAAAAGAGGGTTATTGGAGGGGTTGTGGGAGGGAGAGTGGGCTAAAATGGGTAAGGAGCAGTAAGGAATCTACTCCTGAAATCATTGTTGGACTATAAGCTAACTAATTTGGATGTAAATTAAAGAAATGAAATGAAATGAATTTTATGTATTGCATGGAAATTTGGGTAATGGGGAAAAAAGTTCATTTTTATGAATTTTAACCTAGAGTTTTGTTATAGCAGTGACTCAGATCCTATGGATAGTGGCACCTGGGAGAACAGTTGATTCATTCATTGTTTCATTGAATATATATGATAAACAGCACAATTGTGTTGATAAAGTTTTGACATTGAGCTGCTCATCTGTTTTTGTAGGAAACAGATAAAAACATAGTTTTCCACAACATTGCCTAGGGGAAGTGCAACATCCAGTCATGGAGAGACAAATTCCTGTAGAAACTGAAAGTCCAGCAGAAAGTTTTCTGATGCTGAGACCTGCAGTACTGGTGAAAATGGCCAAGCGAAGACTTGTGTGTGTGTGTGTGTGTGTGTGTGTGTGTGTGTGTGTGTTTGAGTTGTGTGACAGAGAAAGAGTTGACCTGAGCTGCAAGTTTTCAAAAGTGTTCTTTTTTGCTGAGGCACAGAATTATAGAGTAGGGTGAAAACTATTGTAAGAGTCCATGAACCTACATATATGTGCACCAACTACCCATAGAACAAACAATGTCTTTGGATCTTTCATATTTTCAAGTCTATATAATAAAATGTAAGTTTTAATGCTGAAATCAGAATTTCAAGTAGACACTAAAAGTTTAATGACTATGAGGGATAAGAACACATCATTTTGAAGGTAAGAATCTTTCTCTGTGTTGAAAATGTGGAGAATCTCTGATGGATAACATCAATCTGGTAAATTTAAAAATGTACTGGCAAGTTTAAATTTAAATCTAATAAATTTAAAAATGTACTGTAGTATCATTAACCGTTTTCCTAGGTTGTCTAAAAACCCCGACCATATCAAAGAACATGGTAAAATATACTTTTACACAAATTTGGACCATTTTCTACAGGTTAAGGAGTCCAAATATGTTAGATGGATATGTTATATATGTTAATATGTATATATTAGTAACTATGATATCAACATAATTAACAGTATTCTTTGAAATTCATTTTTATTTTCATATTTATGGACAAAATTATATTTATAGGATCAATCACAGCAAAGATAACGTGAATAGAGCATGGTGGTGGATAAGGTATCTAAAGAAGTGGAATTCAACATTTGTTTGGAAAAGATAAAATAGCATAACCATCTCTGGTGACTGAAGAAGGTAGAAGACAAATATGTTTTAGATGAGAAACCAAACCTGAGAAACTTGGACCATCAGGGTGGGCTGATTTTAAAGAAAGATCCCTGCCTGAGTTCCTGACAAATAGATAACAGAAAGGAAAAGAAAAATTGAAATGCGAACCAAGTTTCTGAATATGAGGAGAACTGCAGGAGGCATTTCCATCACAAAGCCATGTGTAGCAGGACCACTGGGAGGTGAATTTCAGCATTTGGGACATGAAGTTAGAAGACACTGAAAGAGGAATGGCAGGTAAAAAGTATTGGTATAGATGGACTCCTTTGACAGCCTTACTCCCTCACATTTTATTATTATTCTTGTCTTCTTCGGTGGATACCTTGGCCTGATTCACATGCTACCAGCTTTGCCTGCCCTTTCTCTGGGCTACTTGCTGCATGTTTCAGGACCACTTCAATATAGTAAGCTTCAAACAATGGCTTTGGTGGGGCTAGTCTTCTAAGGGTTTTGTTGACACATATTGTAATCAGCTAAGCAATTTTAAGCCACACTGCGGGGGTGGGGGGGGTGGGGGGGGTGGGGTGGGGGGGGTGGGAAGTCATTGAGTACCCTGAAAAACTCCTTCCTGCATGGATCCTGCAGGGATCATAATAAGGAAGAGCATAGTGTTTTGTTTTGTTTTTTTTTTCCTTTCTTTGAGTAAGTTTTGGGTGAGCAGTTGTTAAAAATTAAAAGTTAACAATTGAGAATCTTGGAGTGAATTGAAAGGCCCCTTCTCAGTCAAGTAAGAACTAATCTGAAAGTCCATAGGGCCACTCATTATATACACATTTGCTTGTAGCACATCTTGGGAGACTTTACTTGCTATCCAGTGTAATAAAGTCAGAGATTATACAACATGCAATTGTGACTGACATGTGAAAATGTCTGCTGACCTCATTTTTGCAAGGTCCTAAATGACCCTTTTTAATGGTGTTGTTGTCCTGACATATCTGGGGTCTCAGCTTTGCTCAGGATGCAGCACATCTTTTGTGACTACTGAAGCTAGTAATAAGCAAAATATTCCCAGGTGGGACCAGAGATGCAGATCTAATCGTTTGAGAAGTATATTCCTCTCTTTGGTATGATTTTAATCTCTACCTTCTATGCAAAATCAGATTTATTTTAGGAAATAATAAGGATGTGGATTGCTCTGTGATTTGCAGTTTTCAAATTTAGGGAAGACAGTGATACTTGCATAGCCAAAGGGAAACAGTTTTGTCCTTCACATCCAGTATTATAAGTTGACATTTTTAAACATTATTTATAACCCCAAGATTTTTTTAAAGTGACTTTTTCAGTTATTACAAGAATTGAAGATTATTTCTCCATTAGAAAGACAATAGATTTATGCAGAACTATGGAGGGGCTGGATGAAAAGGAGGCCAATCATTGTCAGGTAATTAAAGGACTGGTAGCACCAAACTATGTCAATTAGATGGGTTTATTTATATTTTTATTTTATTTTAGAGAGAGAACAATCAGGGGAGGGACAGAGAAAGAGGGAGACAGAAGATCTGAAGCAGGCTCCGCAGTGACAGCCACAAGCCCGATGCAGGGTTTGAACTCACAAACTGCGAGATCATGACCTGAACCTAAGTTGGACACTTAACCGACTGGGCCACGCAGGTGCCCCTTGATTAGATGGATTTTAACATAATTTTGGAACATAAACATTGATAACTTGACAATTTTCATTTAAGTGTTGTATTTTAATAAGTGCAAAGAAAATAAATATCATTGAAGTTTGGTTATGAATATACTCATAAAATTTGTTACTGCTGTTGTCTTACAGAAAACCGAGACATATTTTTAATATCCAAGAGTTTAAGCATTCTCCAAATTGTCTTGGGTTTTTTGAGGTCTTTCTAAATGGTCTTTATCCATCAATCCATGGCAAAGCTACACCTCTCAGTCTCAACCACATTTTCATCAGCTTGCAGGATGAAGTCATAACAGCCCTTGCATTGAAGAGTCTGGAGCAATAGTGACATCAATCCCATATTTCCTTCCAACTATTTTCATTGTTAAAAAAAAAAATAGCTGAAGGTTAAAAGGTGGCCATGCAATCTCTGAAGAACTCCATGTTAACAGCAGAGCAGAGTGGCATGCCATTTATGAACTGTGAGCCACGTAAGCATCAATACTCAGGGGTGTTGATGTCAACTGGGCTAAAGAGAGCCAGGTACTGCAAAACTGAGAAGTCAAGGGGTGCCTGGCCTGGGTGGCTCAGTCAGTTAAGCATCTGGCTTGGGCTCAGGTCATGAATGTACAATATGTGAGTTTGAGCCCCACATCAGGCTCTGTGCTGACAGCTCAGAGTCTGGAGCCTGCTTTGGATTCTGTGTCTCCCTCTTTCTCTGTCCCTCCCCTGCTCATGCTCTCTTTCTCTCTCTCTCTCTCAAAAATGAATAAACACTTAAAAAATAACTGAGAAGTCAAGTAAAAAAAAATAAAGTAAAAGGTGTATTCAGTTTTGTTCTCCCATCACTACTGCAGCCACTACTTTGCATTTATATAGGCCTTTTTACAGTATTTGTGATAATTTCATCATCATTAAGTAACCCGATCAGACTTTTGTAATTTTAGTCCACCATTCTTGTTTAACTTCGGGATAGAATACTTTTCAAAACATCTTCACTCTTGGGGTGCCTGGGTGGCTAAGTTGATTAAGCCTCCAGCTTTGGCTCAGGTTATAATCTCACGGTTCGTGGGCTCGAGCCCCGCATCAGGCTCTGTGCAGACAGCTCAGAGCCTGAAGCCTGCTTCAGATTCTGTGTCTCCCTCTCTCTCTGCCCCTTCCCCGTTTGTGCCCTGCCTGTCTCTCTCTCAAAAAAACATTAAAAACAAAAACAAAAATTTCACTCTTTTCAGTCTGCTTCTTTGTAGAAGGTTTTGGAAGGATATAGTAAGCAGACACAATTAATAACAGGTGATTACAAATTAAAATAGCATACATACAGCAAATTATTCCCTTCACTTAAGAGTGAGAACTAGAAAACTTTGTTTTTGGTGTTATAAAATTCTTCAACAACCTAGGAATTTTCCACTCAATGTTATGATATCATATAGAATGAATAATCCAGTTTTATTTCACTCAGAAAATTCAGCATAATGTACCAATTTGCTATAATAGAAAAATATGATATCATTGCAGTTGAGTTGCCCTGAGTTTGGAATAAGAATATTAAGAGTAACAGGAGACACTTTAACCAGAGTGATGGTTAGCTATGTTTATTCTGCACGTCAGTGTGAAATTATTTCCTTTGGGATGTCTAGTATGTAACAAAGTTTGGTGGTTCTAATTTTTTCTGATATGATTACTCATTTAATCGTTAACAATGGTTTGAAGAAGAATGTCTCACTTTGATTTGGACCGTCCCATATAAAGCAGAGTTCTAAACAGAAACATCTCAGCATTGCAGTCAGAACTCCAATCAAACAGTGTAGAAAGATTACTTTAAACCAGCTTTATTCCTCAAATCCTTCATTCTTACCAATGTTTTTTCACATCAAAATCCATCCATATCAATATTATCGAAGGCTATGTTTTTAGGCATATAAATGAGTGTAGAATTTTTATATTTTATGCCATATTACTAAAATTCTAGGAGATTGCAAAACTTTTGGATAGTTCTTGAAATTCAACATATTTTTTTTTCTGAAACCCAACTTGAAAATTGTATATGTCATCACATTTTCTAGCTTTTGTACTCCAAAAGGTATTTATATCACTGTGAAAGTCAAAATTAAAAAGAAAAAAAAAAGATAGAAAAAATCCCATTTATTAAGTACCTGTATATTCTTAATATTGCATTAAATATTGTATATATTTAAATGTTCAAATATAAATTATATATGCACAATTTAAATTATAATATATACACATAATTTCAAATTTGATTCTCAGAAATATGTACTGAACTTAGTAAAACCTTTTCATCTTAGGCATAAAAAATTGCAGTTGAGAATGGCAAAATTATACAGCTGAGATCCTGAAGTATGAGTATTACTTCTGCCTTTAATGTGAGAGAATAAAGGCTCAGAGAAGTTAAGTGACTTCCCCAAAAGGTCATACAGGTTTAGAACTGAAATTAGAAGTCTCCATCCTACCACACCACCCTGCTTACAAGAAATAAGAAGGTAAGACTTTTATTTATTGACAGCCAATTCTGAATCATTACTGGTCATCACAAAACTCTGTGAACTAAATGTCCTTTATCCTGTATTTTGTTTAATTTGCTTTTTTTTTTTCTTTTCAAAGACGGACAGTGATATCTAGAAAAGTTAAATTACTTTACCTAAGGTCAAACAACCAAAACTTCAGATTTGTCTTCAATCCCTATTCTATACGCTTCTCAACTCACTCAATGCCTACTTCAGCAAATAGGACAACATCATGTATTTAGCATTCGCTATTGAGGAAATACTGGTAATATGCTCAAATATCAATTAACAAAACCTTAACATTTAGAGTCGCAAAGCACATGGCAGTGATTCACCTTTGTTGACTCTTTACAGGAGCTCAGAGAGAAGTGGATTGGGGAATTTTCTCATAGCCTTAATAATTTTTCAGAGAAAATGAGTCCTATTGGGTGTTTTGTTTTGTCTTTCCACTCCACAAAATAAACTGGTCAATATTTTGGTCAACTTATAATGGGAAACCATCAACAACCATATCTTTGGGTAGACAATGAACATATTTTTCTCTATATAAGAAAATTCCATTCATATCATATCCCAATTATTATAAATCTATAAACAAAACATATATGAGCAAACGTAAACAACAATAAAACCTATTAATTCCTTCTCTGAATACGTAATAGGTGCTTAGTCGTCCTCATTCACACTCTATTTCATTCTAGGAGCAATACTTACGCGGGGAGAGCAAAGACTCATAACAATGATGTGAGGCATTGCAGCACCCCCAACTAAGTTTTACTCATCCCAAGTATAATTATATTCGTCATTATTTTCCCTCTATGGAGGTTTTGTTGTACGATAATATTTGAAATTATATTTACACATACTTTTGTAGGCCAAACTATGTTGACCAAAATATTAAACAGGAATACTACACTTGCCCTATATTCGTCATCAATTGGTTTATACAGGTTACAAAATACTTCCTCCATAATGGCAAAGTCATTTTTCAAGCATAAGTAAAAATGCTTTTCAATTAACTTATTGCTGGTCAGGAGGTTTGAGGGTTATTCTCTAGCTCTCTGCTGGCATCCTCTATCTGAATTCTTTCTTCTACCTTCTTAAAAATTTTCTTGTTTCCAGTCTCAACTTAATGATTTTGATACTGTGAGGACTTTCTGAATAAGTTAAGGGCTATAAGGTTGAGAGAAACAATAAAGAAATGTGTAGTCATTCTGCTTGTTTACTAAGGGCAGGGATTTGAATCATCTTAAGAGTCATTCATTTAGCTATGGTACTAGACCACACAAAGTAGCTCGAATTACCAGCGTATTACTCGAAAAGTCTGACCTTTCAAGGTATTATAATTGTGTTCAGTCTTCTATTTTTAGGATGTGTGCTCCTGCAGTTGTTTATAATTCCAAAATATGGATTGCTTAGAAAGAAAATTAAAGACCTTTCTCTCAAGTTTTTTTTTAAGTTAAAACAAGAAAAACAGAAGTATTTACATATTTTGATGTAGGTTTCTAAGTGTAAACTGTTAAATATTAGTCATGTTATAATTACAATCATAATAATAATTACTATTTAAAGGCGTTGCTCAAAGGTTTTGCTTAGTGTTACAAAACTACTCTGTGAAACTTTGTGTGTGTGTTTCTGTACGTTTGTGTGTGTTGTATGTATGCAAAACTATATTATGGTACACATACTCTTTGATATGCTCTTTTGCTTAACAGTGTATTATATTTTAGGTGTTTTATATGTGGTTTATTATTCTGCCACAAACTTTTTGATGCCCACACAACATTTTATCATATGTATCAATGGCTTCTCCTGCATAAAAATCATTTGGGAGACTGCTTTAAAAATATAGGTTTTCGGGTGCCTGGATGGCTCACTTGGTTAAGGGTCTGACTCTTGGTTTCAGCTCAGGTCATGATCTCATGGTTTGTGAGTTCGAGCCCCATGTCACGCTCTGAGCTAACAGAGTGGAGCCTGATTAGAACCTTCTCTCCCTCTGTCTCTGACTCTTCCAGGCTTGCTCTCTCACTATCTCAAAAAATAAATTAAAAAAAAAATAAAAATATAGGTTTTCAAGCTTTGCAAGGTGGCAGTATCATAGCTGATGAGGTGTATCCAAGGCATAATTAATTGCTAATCAAAAGTATAGATTTTTGAGATCCACCTCCAGAAACGCTATACATTTATTTTGAGTGAAATAGAAAAATCTATAGTTTTATCAAGCTCCTCAATTGATTTTGGTGGGCAGAATCTGAGGAGAACTCCTAGTATACTGGTACTGATGTGTTTTTAAATACATCTTTTATTTTCAGACACTTAAGCTCTCCAGTTTTTCAAAACTGAAAACTATAATCTTTTGTACACATGACTGGCTGTTCTCCTGAGTTAATTTCTACAAGTGGAATTGTTACACTATTTACTAGGTATTGCTAAATATTACTTCTTTTTTCTGTTACATAATCACCATCTACACTCAGTGACTAAAACAAATGTAAGTGTATGTTAGTTACTTTTAAATACTATTTCAGAGAATTTTTACTGATGTTATATTTATATTTTTACTTTTCCTCAGCATGATAGTTGACCGAATTTCAGTCCACTCAACAAAAAATTAACATTTTAAGATGATTCATACATTTGTGTGTTGTTTTTCTGTCATATACATCAAGTGTCTATAAAGTCAGCAATTTCTGACTATGTTGTTTACTGCTATATCTCCAACACCATAAACAGTGTCTGATACATGATAGATATGCAAATCTGTTTGCTAAACAGATTTATAAATTATCTTCCCATACATCCTATGAGTAAATTTAAGAAATTTAAGTCATTACCTCCTGGATTCTTCCTTCTCAAATTCTCTTCTGTCTTCAGTGAATTGGGAAATTCTGTTGCTTTTGTCCCAAACAACGGATTTTATCCTTCACAATGATTTCACCATTTCTACTTCATGTTTTGAGTCTCCTGAGCATTTGTTTTTTTGTGTGAACAAATTTCCTCAGTCTCTACTTCCAATGCCATCCCATGCGCTACTGTGTAAGCCTTCAAATCTGATACTGAATGGCTGCAGCTTCCTATCTAAGTCTTATTACCAGCTACCCTCTCCTATCCATACATAGTAGGAAGACTCATATCAAACTGTTAGATAGAAACTAGATATGAACAGTGTAAGAAATGCTCCAAGGAAAAGTCCCAAGTTCTAGAGGGGGAAATGATAGACACATAAGCTGGAGGTAAGGAAGATGATAAATAGGCTACACATTAGAAGCAGGGTGGGGCGGGGGGGGGGGGTTTGGGGAGGGAGAACAACATCCTGATCTTGTGGCTTCCAAGACCTTGGGGCTGACAGACAAAGAGTCACAGGTGCAAAAAATGGGCTCTCCTCTTCACCTCTGCCCCAGGGTAACCACTAGACTCAGCATAATGCATTTGCATTGCAGTCACAGCACCACCACCACCCCCAGCCTCCCCCCTGACCCAGTGGAGAAAAGCTGCCATGATGTCCCAGTGCAAACCTTTCAAGGTCTAACACTCCACCTCCCAAGCTCTGGGAGGGGTTTCCCAAATGATTGGAAACAGCCTCAGTTAGAGACGATCCCATTGTAGATCCTAGCCCCTCCCAGCCCAGAAAGACCCAATAACATCCAATTCCAAAACAACCTAGGGACAGGTTCCACCTAGTGGAATTTGCTCTCCCACCTTGAGAGTGTACTTTCCCTCAAATAAACTCTTTTGCGCTTACTACTTTTCTTACTGCTATCTTTACTGGAGCATATATCTTCATGTAAATCTTTTCATGGGGAATCCAAGAATGGGGACCTCCATTCACATAATGTAGACTGTTCCACTGGTAGCAAAACTTCTCATGGAGAATTAACCATCTATTTCTCTGTCTTCAAGTTCACTGAACTTTTCTTCTGCCATATCGAAATTTCTATGAAGCCCAGTTAATGACATTATTTAATTTAATTTTTAATTTTTAATTTTTTTCCATGATTTTCATTTCTCTATTTATATTTCTTTTCTATATATTCCTTTGACTGTATATTCTTTTAATTCAACCATATATTTATAACAGCTGATTTACAATGTCTTTATGCTAAATCTCAAACCTGGGCCATCTCATAGTTCTTTCTTTCTTTTTTTAAAAATTTTTTAAAGTTTATTTATTTTTGAGAGAGAGAAAGAGAACCAGTGGGGGAGGGGCAGAAAGAAAGGGATACAGAATCTGAAGCAGGTTTCATGTTCCTAGCTGTCAGCACCTGAGTCCGACTCACAAACCCTGAGTTTATGACCTGAACTGAAGTCTGACGCTTAACTGACAGCCACCCGGGTGCCCCTCTTTGCTTTTTTATTATTTTTTAAAGATTTATTTAAATTTTGGGAGAGTGCAAGTTGGGGAGGGGTGGGGAGAGGGGGACAGAGGATCTGAAGCGGACTCTTGTGCTGACAAGCTGACTGACAGCAGTGAGCCCCATGTGGAGCTTGAATTCACAAACTGGGAGATCACAACCCAAACCCAAATCCGAAATCAAACGCTCAACCAACTGCCCCACCCCACCCCGCTTTCTGTTTTTAAAAATAAATAAAACAAACAAAACAAACAAAACTTATGGCTCTCATTTTTCAGTTTTCTGCATGCCTAATAATGTGTTAATTGTAGTGGACATTATTAATGATACATTATAAGGAATCTATATTATGTTGCTTCCTCCTGAAAATATGCAGGATTTTTTTTCAAATAATCTTATATAATCTTGGTTTTATGTTTGTTGGATAAATTTGTGGAAAGTCCAATATGTTCCCCCAAAGTCCTGAAAATTGTCAGAACTTAATTTCAAATACCTTCAGGTTGTTTTAGGGTTGGTTTTAGGCTTTTTTTTTTAAGGGTGGCATATAGTAGGTCTTATTCTGGGGCTTGGATTTTACTCCTATGACTCGTGACCTTTCTTGTATATCAGATACATGCAGGAATGTTAATGAGGAGTTAAGATGGTCTCTCTACTCTTGCCTATCAGGACTAATGCTCCCAGGACTACTCGATCCCTAGTGTTTCTGTTTACTTTTTAAAACTGTAGCATTTATTCTGTTGTGAGGTTCCTATAGTCTCACCCTGTAAATATGTAACACAGCTCTCCCTCAATTTCTCATAGAAAGCCACACACAGCATTTAGTGTCGCCTCTCTGCATGACTACTTTTTCTCCCATGCTCAGATCCAACTGATTTGAACTCTGATTTCTACTTCCTTAGCTCAGTAAAGCCACTGTGTTTTTCTTAATTCCTAGTTTAATACTCTGGTGTTGAAAAACAGTCCTTATCCCTAGAGGCGGGGATACCATGCAACTCACTGCGTAAGTTTCTATCTCTCAGGAATAAGTCTTAGATTCCCTATAGTCCAGTTTCTGAAAACAGTTGCTTCATGTTTTTTTTTCTCCAGTTTTATGGTTATATGGTGGAAGAGATAGTCTGGTACTCATTACTAGGTCATAATCATGTGAAGCCCTCAAAGAAGCTCATCATTACTTATTTTTATTTAATCATTTAATTTTGTAGCCCATAATAATCTGTCAGTCAACATTTGCTGAAAAAGCGTGTGTGGGAATGTCTGAAAGGAATTTAATAGAAGCATGCTACAAAACCTCTAAGATGCCATTTAAGATTTAAAAATTATGCACATAAACTCTTCAGTATCTCAATGAATTTCCTTCATTGCAATCATAAAATTCCATCGTTAGCCAATTAATTTTTCATATAGCTCGATGACTGAGGTACATAATTTGCTGATAGAGCAGCATAGATCATTATAGCAGCTTGTTTTTTCAACTAAATCATCTGAAACTATTTATTGATGATCCAGTATTACAGTTTAATAAATAAGATTCCTTGCTCCTTTTTGCATATTTTGCTGTTTCAGTAAATTGTTTAATTATTATGCTTGCCAAATTTTACTGACTAAGCTATATACTTTAGCCCTTGATTTTACATATTTTATTGCTCACATTACGTATTTCACAGACTTATCTCATGCATATTCTAGATTGTTGACAATGTTGTATACATTGCCAATTATAAGGGTCAAGTTATCTATTGGATTTTGCTCATTTGCATAATATGTTAAGTGAGCTATATATTTAGTCAAAGTCTGACACCTGCAAAATAATATATATTATACAAATATATATTATTCATAAAGTTTATTAACTTATAGAAAAGTAGTCTTCCTTTCATGTCTTTTATTTTATCATTGTACTTTAATATTATTTTGTTTGAAATTATTATGAAAAATAACTTCTTTGTTTAATTGTATTAGGGTCAAAATAATAGGGGAAATAAGCTGAAACATAAAATTTTAATATCTCAAATTATTTTTAATTATTTAGTGGAAAATTTATGTATTTTGTAGGAAACACGTTGTTTCTGTTATTTATAGAAACAAATCCTTTGTAAAAAGGACTTGTTAGATCTACTCTAATAAAATACCACTGACAAGGTAACTTAAAGAACAGAAATTTATTTTCTCATAGTTCTGGAGGCTACGTTCAAGATCAAGGTTTCAGCAGGTTTGGTGTCTCCCGAGGTCTCTTTACTTGGCTTTCAGATGGCCACGTTTTCTCTGAATACTCACATGTTCTTTCCTCAGTGTACACACAATCTTCGTGTTTCTCTCTGTGTCCTAATCTCTTCTTATTATAAATACATCAATCAGATTGGATTAGGACTTATCCTAATCATCTCGTTTTCACTTAATTATGACTTTAAAGGTCCTCTCTCCAAAGCTAGTCACAGTCTACATTCTGATGCATTGGAGGTTGGAGTTTCAAATATAAATCTTGCAGAGACACAATTCAGTCCATAACACTAACTTTATGATTAGCTACATGATTTTAATATTTCTTATGTACTTCAGAAGAATAATAGAAAATTATAAAAACTACTTGGCACTAGTTGTAATTATAGATCTTGTAACTATTGTTATATGGATCTATTTGATTATTCCACAACTATTCTCATTTTATAACATGCTATTTGACCCCACACCTAAAAAAATATTTAATGACATTTCAAAAGTGTTTTATATGTAAGTTGTATATTTTATACTATTTAATTCTTATATGAGTGAACTAAAAACCAAGAATGTTAAAGGTAGTTTATTTTAGTTATACCGTACTGGGAATCTCGTATAACTTTATATTCTAGAATTCCTCGAGGTTGTTTCACCTTCACTGTAAAATTAGTTAGAGGAATTTTGGGGAACCTAGTGGCTCAGTCAGTTAAGCCTCCAACTTCAGCACAGGTCATGATTTCGTGGTTTGTGAGTTTGATCCTCGTTTCAGGCTCATGTGCTGACAGCTCAGAGCCTGGAGCCTGCTTCAGATTCTGTGTTTCCCTCTCTCTCTGCCCCTTCCCTGCTCACACACTCTCTCTCTGCCTTTGAAAAATAAATAAACATATAAATAAATACATAAATAAATTAAAAAGTATGTTTTTTTTTTTTTAGTTAGCTGAAAGAATTTTGATTGTTTGATTTTATAGCTTGAATACTTACATGAAACATTTGTGTGTAATTATTTACATATTCCTTCCCAGATTTTAAGTCTTAGATTTGAAATTAGAAACATGTTAAGAGAAAAATGTGTAAGGTGTGGAAAATACCTCAAGTTTTGGAATAATGAAACTTGTCATTTTAATAATTATAGAACTCTTTAATAATGATAATAAGCGATAGAACTCTTAATGGTAGATTTTAAGATGTCATTTGAGATTCCCATGTACAGGTTTAAATCAATCCATGGAAATTATCTGCAAAATTAGGGTTTGTATATATATGTTTGTTTTTTTTCTTCTTTTTGGTGAGTCTCTAGAATTTATCCCATTAGCAAAAAGATTTGGGAAGAAGGATTAAATGCTCCTACCTAAATGTGAAGACAGCTTGTTTCTTTTATTTGAGGGTTATCAGGAAGCTGAAAATTTTGGGAAAAAAATTGCTTATTATAGTTAAATTTGGGGTTGGAGAGGAAGAAGAATAAAGGAAAGAGGACGGTTGCTGCTGGGAAAGTAACAACCCTTCAAGGCCTACAAGTGAGCAGTGTCAACTTCCAAGGTCCTCAAATAAGGCCAATTTCTGAAAAGTGGCCTTATCTGAAGAATAACAAAATTTTCAAAATACAGTATAAATATCATGAACCTCAGGATCTTTGCACATGCTATCTTTACTTCCTAGAATATACTTTTCTCTTTGCATGACTAGATCCTTTTTATCTTTCAGGTCTAAGCATATATTTACCTTCTCAGAGATCTCTCATAGACCAAGTAGGGGCTTGACCCATTGGTCCAACTCTCTTATTATTTTGTACCACATATATGTTTAATTCATGATAGTTTCACAATTAATAACCATTTATTTATATTCTTGTTTACTTATCAATTGAAAGTGATGATAATTAGTACATATTGAGTAATAAGAAAATATTCTATTTTATGAGGATTTGCATCTGGGTTAGCAAATGATATCTGCACTTGCAATCAATTATTTACAACATAACCTGAGATATCTTCCAAAGATATACATCTGATTTTTTCAGTGTCAGTGAAAACTATTTCAGACATTTTGACTAGGCTTTAGAATAAAGGAAACATCCTTGCCTTAGGATACAACACTTACAATTCATAGTCAGATGTTACAACTCTAAAAGTTGAGCCAGCCAGGGCACCTGGGTGGCTCAGTCCATTGAGCATCTGACTTTGGTTGGGTCAAGATCTCCCTGTTTATGGGTTTGAGCCCCATGGTGAGCGGGCTTTGTGCTGACAGCGCAGAGCCAGGAGCCAGCTTCAGGTTTTCTGTCTCCCTCTCTCTCTGCACCTCCCCTGCTCATTCTCTCTCTCTCTCTCTCAAAATTAAATAAATAATTAAAAAAATTAAAAACAATAAAAATATTAAAGGTTGATTCCCCCAGAGAGCACTAGACCTCTTTTTCCTGTAACCTGTTTATTCTCTGTACTCCAACTGCACCCTATGCATACCTCTAGGATAGCTTTTACTACACTGGAATTTTCTTGGAAGACACCCGTGCTTATTTGCCTCTTGTTGCTAAGATCTGACACTTCTCATATAATAGTTACTTGTCATGGACTCTGAGGCTAAAGTTCTTTCTTGTCTAGCAAGAGACGGGACACAGGATTAAAAGGGAGAGATGGCTAATGGCCGGGAAAAGACAAGAGCCCAGAATAAGGGTCCTTGCCCTGTTCTTACTAGGATCAGAAGGCTTACAAACATGGAAATGGATATGCACAAAGAGACAATAAATCTGTGAACATTAACTCATGGATGTGAGGGAAAGGGGGTCTTGAAGATATTCTGGATTAGGGGTTTGGGTTCATACAAAACAAAATCCTGGCACCTGGCGGCCAGGCAGAAGGTTGTTTACAGCAGACATGAGGCATGTGTCTGTTTATCTTAGCTAGTCTAGGGAATGAGACAGAGAGAGCAAGCAACCTCAGGGTTAACAAGGCACCTTTTCTTTTGCTAATCAGCTCCTCTCTGGGCAGCTTCACCAGCAGCACAGCAGTCTATAGCTTGGACCAACTTGGTCCTTCCCTCCTATAAAAGCAGATTTCTGCTATTGTTATTTAATTGGGGCAAGTTTTTGCCCTGCATGCCTAATCTTCCTTACCTCATACACCTTTGTATTGGGGGCCTTCCCCCCTCTCTATTCTGGGGACTTTTCCCCTCCCTCTCGGTTCTGGGGGCCCTGGCCCCTTCCTACTTTATCTGGGGTCCTTGCCCCTCCCTACTTTATTCTGGGGGTCTTATCTTGTTTACCCAAGTTTGGGTGAGAGCATTCCAAGGCTTTGTAATTCTTTATACCTTGGTAACCCATTGGTGTAAGTCCAGGGAATTTCTAAGCTTATTCCCCGCAGTTACTCAATCACTTTCTGTAAAATAGATGAATTACTTACACCTATATTTCAAATGTGCTTCAAATACAAATTAACCATCTCACCCCTCACAAATCAGCTTTCTTCCGCTCTTGCTATATTAAGGGCATTCTCCTTATCACTTCGAATGGAAATTTTGGAGTCATTTGTAGCTGATTTTTATCTCTCAACCTCCATTCAAACAAAAAGGCAATTATATTTCTAAACGATTTCTCTCATTATCTTGTTCTTCTTATATCTATTTACACTTCTGTAGTGCTACACCATGACAACCAGACATGTCCCCACTATGTCAGGTTGAAATAGATTTGAGAGTTGTGATCTTCATGTTAGTTTATATACTCCCAGGCTTATCACAAATAGCTTTATTTTACAGACCCTCCCCATATTCCCCACCTCCCACTCAATGTGTTTGCATTTGCTGACCTATTCTTCTCCACATCCATTTTATTAAATGTTTAAAAATCAGCTTAATTACTAAGCGCATGAAAATTATCTTTTCTTTCCCAGCTTAATCTTTTCAATTTAATCTCTCTCTTTAATTTAGAATTCTATAGTTGTCTGTTGTATCATTATTGCAATATATTTTGCTTTAGTTTAAGGGCTTTATTTTTTTCCTATTTTTTTTTCATATTTATACTTCCCCTTACAATGTTCTAATGCCATAAGGAAAGGAAATCCAGCATTTTTATCTGTCTGCCTATAAATTGTTGTCCTTGTCCATCATTGTTCGTTGCACATAGTAAGGTCTGAATAATGTTGCTCAAATAGATAAATGAGAATATTTACCTCAGATCTGACATATAGTCCTTTGTAAGAAGAAAGGAATGAAGGGGCACCTGGGTGGCTCAGTCAGTTGAGAGTTGGACTTTGGCTCAGTTCATGATCTTACCATTCCCAAGTTCCAGCACTGTGTCAGGCTGTGTACTGACAGCTCTGAGCCTGGAGCCTGTTTCAGATTCTGTGTCTCCCTTTCACTCTCTTTCTACCCCTCCCCTAATCAAATTCTGTCTCTCTCTCTCAAAAATAAATGAACATTATTTTTTTAAAAGAATGAAAACAGCAGCTATTTCTTTTTATATTTTTTAAGTTTATTTATTTTGAGAGAGAGAGAGAGAGAGAGAGAGACAGAGACAGAGAGAGAACACCAAGAAGGCAGAGTCCAAGGTCGGTCTTGATCTCACAAACTATGAGATCATACCCTGAGCGGAGATCAAGAGCTAGACACTTAACCGACTGAACCACAAAGGAGCCCCTGAAAACAGCAGCTATTCTTCTTCTAACATAAACCCACTCAGTTATAAATATTTCCTGATCTTTATTTAAATAAAAGGCTTTAAATTATTGTCATGCAGATATGTATACTTTGGAACATAAAATGTTAAGTCAAATAAAGTAATTCATTGCCAACATTTAAAATTGGTAGACCTTAATTTCCAAAGTCTTTTTAAAAGTAGGAAACATATCTGGCAGTACGGAGCAAATATTCATGTATAGCTGAAATTTGCTGGAGATGAGTGGCAACTGACCTATTTAGCAGAGGCTGCTGTGTTTCAGTTTTCCAGACTTCCAAATGACCTATTTACCTTAATTACATATCTCTCTCTCTCTCTCTCTCTCTCTCTCTCTCTCTCTCTCTCTCTCTTTCTCTCTCTCTCTCTGGTTAGGGAGAGATGTCAGTTGGTATAAATATTTAATTGGAACCTATTCTCTTATATCCTTGACCTATATGCTTTACTAATAAATAATAAGATTTCAGGACTTGCGTTTAGAATCAGCGTTTAAATATATAAGTACACTGGCTATCCCACCCAACTGAACGGATGCAGAAAGAAATTGAAAACAGTGCATATAAGGAAGAAACAGAGAAAGCATGAAATAAGCAAAGAGCACGTGCTTATACATTGAAGAAGAAAAACAACAAACATCAAGAAAATGTCCCATACCCCAAACAAGAGACTTAGCATATATCATTGCATTACTTAATCTTCACTATAACTGTCTAAGAAATATTCTCTAGCTCTTTCCATTGAAAAGACCTGGAACCAGTAACACCGCCCTACCTCTACTGCTCAGGTCTCAATTCTAAATGCCATTTTCCACTAAAAGGAATTAGCGGTCTTTGGAGGAATGGCTGATTCCAAGGCTGGTGCAGGAAAATTTTCCACGCGAAACTGAAATGACTTGATCAGAAAAAGAGGGAGTGTTCACAGAATGATTATATGTAACACAGGACTCAGAAGCCAGATTGAAGGGTTTCACTGTCTAAATCTAAAGCTATTTCAGTACCCAAACAAGTAATGAGAGTAGCATTATATCATACTGAACAAAATAGGGAAGGTTTAGTCCATATGGGTATCAATTTTGAAATTAACTATTTTAAAGCTCAATATGAAGCAGCATATTAGATGATTAGGTCCCAGCACCCCAAAATTTTTTTGAGTACAAGGGAGACTGATTGGATAAAAACCACAAATCCCACTGTCATAAGATCATCAAAATTAACATCACCATAATGGTGCAGATTAATATAGAACACCATTTAACAAATGCATCATGTAGAACAAATGTTCCTTATGATATTCCTGTGGAATCTAATCAAAAGAGAACACTAGAAAACTCTAAATTACAAAATTTCCAGACAACAATCCTTGAAATTGTCAAGGTCTTAAAAGTCAAGGGAAATTAAGATCCAGCTTTAAATTTAAGCAGACTGAAAAGATACGGAAACTAAATTCAACAGGTGATTTTAAACTGAACCATTTTGCTGTAAAGGACACTGTTGGGACAACTGGTGAAATTTGAAGAATTTGATAAAAAATGATAATTAAATAAAAATAATGACTTCTTGATTTTGATGGTTATACTGAAGTTTGATACAAAAATGTTATTGTTTGTAGAGCATCAGATTGGTAACTTACCTTCAAATGGTACAGGGAAATATACTCATTTCTGTTGTGCTTGAAAATTTTCTGTAAGTTCAAAATTATCTCAAATAATTTAAAAATATATTACATATATATTGCAAGCAAAAAATAATTCTTAGATTAAAATAACACACATATATCTTTATAGAAAGGAAGAATTTCTCTTTAATTGAAACAAAATCACTTGCTGATTTCACACTAGCAAACACAGAGCCATGACCATTGACTTTGTTCTTTCTCTTTCTGGTTTGGGATATAATATATATGAAAAGAGAAAAAAGCTAAGGATGTGTTAAGAGTATTTCTTTATATTTTTCCTAATTAAAAAAAATGTCATTTAGTTGGATCTCAGTGCAGAGATAAAAAAAAAAAGACTATACTTAATTATTTCAAAACTGTTCTATTGTTTTATGGTGCACATGTGATTTCATATTTCACACTTCAAGCAAAAGACCTGTTCCACTGAAGTATCTCCCAGAAGTTTGTTCAGGAAACCAGACTTTTGAGAATGAACAGGTAGTTTGTCTTATACTTTTCAGAGCTGACAGAGTAAGCTGTGATATCAAGAGGTAGCACAATACCTTGCAATTACAGGGAGCTAAAGTATTTTGTTGTTGAATCAAATAAATTGATGCAAGTAAAGTGGCAAAAGGCAGACGATGATACAAGGCACAGTCATGAACTTTTCAGCCTGACATATATGAGTTTTACTACTCATTCTCCATCATATTTATATATGAAATCATGGGCAAGTTGACAAACCATTCTGAGTCTTGACTTCATGTTTGGCAAAGCGGAAATATAATATGTCACGGAGCTGTGTTGAGATTAAGTGATATTATAAATGTTAAAGCTGCTGGCACAAGACTGTTTGATTTGTTGCTTTTCCTTTTTAAATGGATATGAATTATTGATTAAATTTCATTTCAATAATCTATTTGACAAATAGACTATACTTCCTCATGAATTACTAGGCTCTGGATCGGTGGGATGCCAAAACTGAAGATTATGTGAAGTGTGTCAGATAAATTATATACAGAATCTTTCTTGGTACTGGTGATTCAAATGCAGGACCTCGATGGCCCCGCCAACTTTGTAATAGGATGGTGCTAAACAAAACTGACAGCTAAATGGGTGCCATGCCAGTGCCAAGAAACGTCATTGCTGCCTTGTCTTACTCTCAGGGAATATACAGCTGATTTTATTTTTCATGGATTCTGTATTTGGAAAATCACCTATCACTAACATTTATAACCCCTAAATTAATACTTACAGTATTTGTGGTCGTTTGTGGCCATTCACAGTGCAGCAAAACCTTGGTCTCTCCCGCTATGTATGTTCCCAGTTGAGATCAAATGAGGCGAAGCTCTCCCTTCTTGTTTGAACTCTTATATTGTAAACAATTGTCTTTTTTCATGGTCAATTTGGTGCCACCTTTTTTCCTTATATTTTGTGCTTTCTCTTGATTGTTTTGCTATTCAAAATGGCTCCCAAGGATAGTGAAATATCCCTCTACCTCACTCCTACACAGACACAGATCATTGGATTTAGGGCCTACTTGGATAATTCAGGATGATCTTCTCAAGATACTTAATTTAATTATATTTGTCAAAATTAATTCCAAAATAAGGTAAAATCACAGTTTCAAGGCATTAGTAGATAACCTTTTAAGGACCATCATTCAACCCGTTATCCTATTTCCTGGGGCTCCATTCCATGTGCAAGATATATCCATCCCATCCCAATATCCCCAGAGGTCTCAATTTATAAACTATAAATTATAAACTATAATTTTATTATATTAAGTTAAAAATGTATATAATAATTTCTAGATCAACTGCATAAAAATAAAACTATGTAAACAGCTATATACAAAAAATACTATATATATATTAAAATTGAGTACTAAAAGAATTTTATCTTACCTTTAAGAAGTCAAGAAAAGGGAAAAGATCAAAATATGGGAGAAAAAAATGTGAAAAAATATTAAAATGAAGAATTTAATCCAACATATCAATAACTACATTGAATGAAAATGGTCTTAATATATCAACTTAAAGACCAAGATTGTCAAATTGGATGAAATGTTAAAATTCAATTATATGTGGTCCAAAAGAAAGTTACTTCTAATATAACAATACACATGTATTAAAATTAAAGTATAAAAATATATATACTATGTAAACACTAATCAAAAAAGCTGGAATGGCTCTATTCATACCAGACAAAGTAGACTTAAAAGCAAAACTATACAATGCAAGAGAATAAGAGGAAAATTACACACTTATATATAAATCTATTAGACAAGGTAACATGACAATCTTAAATTTGGATGCACCTAACAAGGTTTCAAAACACATGAAGCACAAAACTGAAATAACTGAAAGTAAACATATTCACAATTATAGTTGGGGACTTCAACATCCCTTCAGGAACTGATAGAACCACTAGACAAAATCAGTGAGTGTTTTATACTCACTTCGGGATGTAATGTCTATAGCATTGACACAAAAATGATGTAGGGAGAGTCCCATTTATCTGTCCCACACAGATAAATATAAGTGTGTACAATTATGTGTGTATATAAATGTCTGTATTCAGATAGAAAGATAAAGACGAAGTAAGGAAGGAAAGAAGGAAAAAAGAAAACTATAAAAGAAAGGTTTCTGAAAGCATAACTACTAAAATATTAAAAACTCTTAAGTCTAGAAAGTAGCATAATATTCATTTCATTCTCTATAAATTTTTTATTAGTTGAACTTTTTATGATAATCATATATTTACATAAATTCAGAATGGAGAGTAATGTTATTTCCAATTTGAAATGTATGACTGCTGAATTACCCTCTGATGACATTATTTGATACTACCATTCAAGTGTTGAAAGTATTTTCCTATCTTAAATTTTGAATAATAATTATTTTTGCAAAGAAAACAAAAAATTATACTAAATGAACCTTTGAACGAAAAGAGATATATATCACTCATATATTGCTTTATTCTCCCTCCTTGGAAACACATTTATTGATACAAAATTTACCATATAAGTTAAGTGTAGTATCAAGTGTTTTTCTGTGAAACATTTCATCCAATATGAAACATAATAATCTTTAAACAGTATAACATGGTTATTTTAAGCACCGGGTGTTTTTTTTTCCTTGTTTCTACTTTTGTCAATTTCTAAAGAAATGAAAGTTAAAAGTTATTCAGTTTCTAAAAAGTTTGTTTTACTGTTGCCCATGATCACTGAACTAGAATGCACGTTTGATTATCAATGAAGATAATGTCTATTGAATAATTAAAGGATTATTAATCATGTCTTATGGACAAAAATGACTTGTTAGATCAGAGGCCAAAAAGAGAAGGTATAATACTAATTACACATAGGATATTTACAGTATTAAACAGCTTAAGAATTGCCAAGAGATAATCATGTTTGCAAATAAGTCCAGTTAAGACCATTGTATGGCAGATACCATTTTTTTAAATTAGTACATTTTATGTTACTTGAAATTTTATAAGATTTTCTCCCGACTTAAAGTCAATCACGACGACATGGCTCATGTAACTATTATGAAAATCAAGACAGGATTGTTCCATCACCTCAAATATCCCATATGCTACTATTTATAACCACAGAAACCCATCCCTTTCTTCAGACATGGCAACCACTAAAATGTCATTATTGGTAGACGCTAATAAGTTTCGTATATATAAATAAAAAATCTAGAGCAATACTAAATGAGTGATGCACTCAAACACGCTATAGATAAATATAATTCTAAAAAAAAAAAACCATTTAAGCAATCCACTCTAAGGCAAAAAAAAAAAAATAAGAAGAAGAAATGAACACAGAGAGAACTAAGGAAAATAGGAAACAAAAAATATAAAAGCACACTTCAGCCCTAATATGTCACTAATTAAATTAAATGCAAATGGTCTAAATACATCATCTAAAAGAGACTGTCAGAGTGGGTAAAAAACAACGATTAACCAACTTCATACTATTTGTAAGAAACTCATTTCAGATATAACAGTAGAGGCAAATTGAAAATAAACAGGTATAAAGAGATATATTACACGTATACTACCAAAAGAAAACATGAGCAGCCATAATATTACCAGATAAACTGCAGAGCATAGGCAATTACCAGGAACATAAAGTGGCATTACATAGTGGTAAAAATAAGTCAATCAACTAAGAAGACATAGTGATCCTAAACATGTAAACATCAACCAGAAAATTTCAAAGCACTTAAAGCAAAAACCGAAAGAACTGAAAGAAGAAATTTTTAAAATCCACAATTATGGTTAAGAATATCAAATCATCTCACTCAGGAATTACTTAATAGAATATCAACAAGGATATAAAAGAATTTGACAACACTGCTAGCCAAGAGGATCTAACTTACATTTGTAGAACACTTAGCCCACCAATAGCAGAATTCAGTCTAGAAGTTCCACTGAAACAACTAATAAGATAGATGGCATCATGAATTCCAAACACCACAAAAAACTTAAAAGAGTTGAAAACATACAGACTATAAATCTGAATATAATGAAATCAACTGAGCCATCAATAATAGAAGGATAATGGAAAAATCTCCAAACACCTGGAAATTTAACAATAGACTTCTAAATAATCTTTGGATCAAAGAAAAAGTCTCGGTAGAAATGAAAGAAAAAATTAACTCAATAAAAATTTTAAAAAGTACAACCTGTCAAAATTAGTGATATGTAGTTACTGCAGTGCTGAGAAATGTATAGCACTGAATGTTTAAATTAGAAAGTAACGATGATATCAAATCAAGAATATAAGCTTCTACCTCTAAAAGCTAGGAAAAGAAGAGCAAGGCAAACCCATAGCAAGCAGAAGAAAGGAAATAAGATAAATCAATAAAATTGAGAACAGAAAAATAAGAGTAAAAATTAATCAACTCAAATGGATCATAAGTCCAAATGGAAAAAATTGGCGAATGGGTAAAATGCAGTTCATCCATACAATAAAATATTACTCAGTGAAAAAAGAAACAACTACTAATAAATGGTACACTTATGATGGAGCTCAATGGCCTTACACTGAATGAACAAGCCAGTCTCAACATGTTACATATTGTTAAGATTTTTATACAGCATTCTTAAAATAACAAAATTAAATTACAGAGAACAGAGCAGTGATTCCTACCTAGGGTTAGGGGTATGATTATAAAGGGGGAGGATAGGTGGGGCAGAGTGTCTTCGGTGAGGTAGAACCGTTCTACATATTAGGTGTGAAGTTTATTATACAAACATTAACATATAAATCTAAACATATTTTAAAAATTCATAGAATTCCTACACCAAAAAGAGGCGCATGTCAACATTACTGAAATCTGAACAAAGTCCAAAGTTTATTTGATTGTATTGATCTAATGTCAATTCCTGGTTCTGGTAATTGTGCTAAGGTTATGTAAGATCTTTATCATTGGAGAAGTTGAGTAAAAAATATACAGGAACTCTCTGAACTGTTTTTTTTTCAACTTTTTAAAATAAAAATGATTCAACACACACACACACACACACACACACACACACACACATAAACACCATCCATATGTGTGGATGCAAAGACCCACACACAAAATACTATATGAAGATGAAGGCAGATTCTGGGATGATGCTTCTAGAAGCCAAAGACTATGAATCCCAAAGACTGTCAGCAAACTACCAGAAAATAGGTGAGAGGCATGGAAAAGATTCTCTTTCACACCCCTCAGAAAGAAACAATTCTGCTGACACTTTGGCCTTGGACTTCTAGTCTCCAGAACTGGGAGATGATAAGTTGTCATTGTTCAAGTCACCCAGTTTGTGGTAATTTGTTAAGGCAGCCATAGCAAACTAATACAGACTGAATGAGACGTTTAGAATTTTAGAGTATATACCATATATTCCATGCAAAAAAAACAAAAACCAAAAAACAACCTACACATGTATGTTCTGGTGATGGTAAAACAGAAAATCTTTTAATGATCTGTCTTAGTCTGTTTGGGTTACTGTATCAAAATACCATAGACTGGGTGCCTTACCCAACAGAAATGCATTTTCTCACAGTTTCAGTGGCAGGAAATCTGAAATCAGTGACAACATGCTCAGGTTTTGGTGAAAGCTCTTCCTGGCTCTCAGATGATCACCTTCTTGATGTGTCTTCATGTGGCAGAGAGACCGAGAGAGAGCAGGAGAGAGTGCATTGATATATCTTTTCATCAGGACACTGATCTCAACATGAGGGTCCCAACCTCATGATCTCCATCTAAACCTGATTATCTCCCAGAGACCCCATCACCATATACCCTTACATTGTGGTTAGGACTTCAACATATGAATTTTGGTGGAATCCAAATATTCTGTCCATGGCAGGTCTAATAGGCACAATTGAGTTGAACAGGACTATGTGGAATATTGGAAGACTAAGCAACCGTTTATTAAACTGAAAGAATTTACTCAGCACCACACTAATCCCCAAGGAGATTTTAACAATGTGTGACAGCCATAAACTTGATTCGATCCTTGCTGCCAGGCCAGAATTAATTGGCTCTCATATCTCAACTACCTTCTCAAATATATGTCCTATTATTTAAAGTCCTGAAACAGTTGACCTTTCCAGCCCTCAAGGCCTTTTCTTTCTTGCTCTGTTCTCTCTTATTCCAGGAAATTCTTCCCTGAGCTCATCTTTTTCATGTAAAATCTTGACAAAAGCAGTCAATAGCATCTAACACACACCACTAATGTCCACTTGTAATGTGATCTACTCCCTGAGTTACTGCTGGACAGTTTTATCGGATGTTTTGTCTCTATGTACCACACCCACCATTTTGCCAGCACAATTCTCCATCTACTATGGAGATACCACATATTTAGAAATTTGTTGGAATAGGACCATAACTCTACCTACCAATGTTCATTCATATCAGTCAGCATAGGCTAAATTCTGCTGTGATAATATAACTCCCAAATCTTGGTGGCTTAACAATAACAACAAAAAGTTTAGTCTCGCACCTACTATATACAAAATGTGGTTGAGGTAAGGGTCTCAGCTTCCGACACTCACGGGCTGTGGCTAATAGAGGCCATTCTGTACCTGTAACATCTGGGACACTAGATCTACTCAGGACAGTTTTAATGTCACCGTTAGATCCCAGAGCAAACATAAATCATATTCGGCATTTTTTTTCTATTTCCCACAGCACAAAGTAAATACTGGAGAGAATCACTGCTTGATTTAGCAATAAGAAAATAAAAATAAAATAAAAGATAAACATTGAAATCACTCCCTCCCAAAATGAAATCTATACTTAAGTTGCTTATATAGTATTAGATGAAAATATTTGCCTACATTTTTCCAAGAAAGAGTAGCAACTTTACTGTTCCTATTTTTTCTGCTTTGTTTAGACTAAATAAATGTATCTAAAAAGTTTGTCATCAGCGGATAATAAAACCACACATTGATCATCTGTTATTTCCTGATATTACATACTATATAGATGCCCACAGGAATTATACATATATGAAGGAAATAGAGGAGTATTACAACATGACTTCATAAGAGGAATAAAAAGAGAAATATATATACTATTCTCAAATTTCTAAAGACCTTAAATTATTACAAGTTCTGCTTGGTTTCTTAAGAAAATGGAGTACCTATAGAAAGCATGTAATTAATCTGTAATTTCAGGTATGGTTAAACTTAAGGAAAAAATCACTAAGTAAATAAAGGTTATCCTTGAATCATCTTTTCTCATTTTCCTTTGCTGAATACTCTTCTCTCTTTCTGCCCCATCTGTCTAGATTTCCCAGAACTATGACTGCTTGTCCCAGATATAATGTTAGGTATTACTTCCTTGTAGTAAACTGTTGTTTACTTTCTTTCTTTCTTTTTTTAAATTTTATTTATTTTTGAGAGAGAAAAAGGGAGTGCGAAAGTGGGGGAGGAGCGGAGAAAAAGGGAGACTGAGGATCTGAAGCAGGCTCTGTGCTGGATGCTCGGAACCCAATGCAGGGCTCGAACTCTTGGACCGTGAGAGTATGACCTGAGCGGAAACCAAGAAACGTTCACTTAATGGACAGAGCCTCTCAGGCACTCCCACTGTTAACTTTCATTACTTCCACCAAAATATGCCAAGAAAAAATTCATAAAATAAAAAAAAAATATTCATCACACAAATCCATAAGAATGCAAACAATGACAATGTGATGGCTGTGGAGTTGTTTATGTATTAATTTAAACAAAGACATTCCTATTATTAGAAGCAAATAAGTCAAACACAAAATAAATAAATGTATAAATAAGGTCTCTTAACCCAAATAAGTCATCAGGAGTTATGCATAGAAAAGTAGGGCAGACGATTTTGTCCAAGAAAGGCAGATGATAAGGAAACTGACTTTATTAAATACATATGTTTCAAATCCTGTGTTATGCTACTTTTATATAGATTCTCTCAATTCTGTATAGACATTGTCACCAAATAATAAAAGGGTAAGCAGATTAGAAGTTTGTGTAACACAATTAACAGAGCTAACAAGTTGTATCAGTTGTTGAAAAGTTTTTAAGCTTTTATTTCTATTTTGTCATGCTATCCTTCAACTCCTTTAAAATCATGTTATATAGACAATTAAATAGAGGGCATTTTAGAGCGAGTAACTCAAGATCATATGTACCAATACCCTCTTAAAACTCCAGCTAGTAGGAAAAATATTTTCATATAAAAATTCACATAAGAAAAGCTGAGAAAACATTGTATTCGTTTTCTGTT
Organism: Panthera leo; assembly: GCF_018350215.1. Taxonomy (NCBI): domain Eukaryota; kingdom Metazoa; phylum Chordata; class Mammalia; order Carnivora; family Felidae; genus Panthera; species Panthera leo. Next base: position 88,523,384 of record NC_056682.1, on the reverse strand, counting down.
GCTGTACCAAATTACTAAGCATTTCATCACTTAAAACAACACGAATTTATTTTTCACAGTTTTGTAGATCAGAAGTCCCATGTCCTCAGCTGGTCTCTCTGCTCATGTCTGACAAGGCCAAAATCAAGGTTTCGCCAGAGCTGTATTCCTCTCTGGAGACCCAAGGGGAAAATCTGTTTCCAGGCTCATTCAAGTTGTTGGCATGCAGCATAGGTCCTGTTTACTTGCTGGCTGTCACCCCAGCCCCACCTTAACTCCCAGAGGCCTCCTTCCTGGTAATGGTATATCTCAAAGCCAGCAAGAACAGGTGGAATACTTCTCACAATGTTATATCTCTTCTGCCTCCAGTTCCTCTGAGGCATCTCTCTCTAATATCAGCAGGGAAAGTGTGTCACTTTCAAGGGCTCCTGTGATTAGACTGGGGCCACCAGATAGCTAAGATAAGTCAACCCATCTCAAATCCCATGGTCTTAATCACATCCGTGAAGTCCTTTTCTGACATATTACATGCAATAGTCCTCCCCTTTCCACAGTTTCAGTTACCCCATCAACCCTGGTCAGGAAGGAGATGATACTTGTGATGTGTTGCCAGAAGGTCAATAGTAGCTTAATGTTACCACACAATGCCAACATCATTTACCCTGCTTCATCTCATCATGGAGACATTTTATCATCACACAACATGACAAGAATAAGAAGGGTGAGTGAGGTACCATAAGACACTTTGAAAGAGACCATATTCACTTAACTTTTATTACGGCTATTTTTATGATTATTCTATTTTGTTATTATTATTGTTAATCTCTTACTATGCCCAATTTATAAAGCAAACTTCATCACATGTGTGTATGTATAGGAAAAAACATAGTATATAATATATATAGCTCAGTGGTATATACATAGTGTTTTCTGACAGGTACTATCAGTGGTTTCAGGCAACCACTGGGGGTCTTGGAATGTATGTTCTGTCCATAAGGGGTATTATTCAGTCAAACAGAAACAACTTCATTAACAACCTAAAAGTCATAAAGTGGGAACAGGGAGGTTTTTTCACACTGAAAATAAAAAGCCATCATTTAGAATTACTTCAGTCCTCTCTGGGGGCACCTGGGTGGCTCAGTTGGTTAAGCATCTGACTTTGGCTCAGGTAATGATCTCACGATTCTTGAGTTCAAGCCCCTCGTCGGGCTCTGTGCTGACAGCTCTGAGCCTGGAGCCGACTTCAGATTCTGTGTCCCCCTCCCTTACTCACTCTCTGTCTCAAAAATAAACATTTAAAAAAAAAGGATTATTTCAGTCCCTTCTGGATAATAACATAGCATACTATTCTTGTTATCTTTGGATGATTCTTTTGAATTAGTTGTGATTACAACCTGAACTTATATAAGTGAATTCAAAAATAGTTTGGCAATTGCTAAAAATATTCAAAACAGACTTGGCTATATATTATTGCAATGAGTTCTTTAATTTGCTAATTTAAGGTCTGTGTCACAAATATTATAGAAGTTATTTTCTTTTCCTTCCAAGTGTTTTAGCCCTGATTTTCCATCCAACCATTTAAAAGGTAACAATTTGATTAGCAGTGTATTATGATTTCATTAAATGTAAATATTAAACATAATTTCCTTTCAGTCTGCTTGAGAGATGCATATGTCATGAAAGTTATCCATCTTCATTCTATAAATAAAACAGAATAGCACAACTATAATAGAATAAATGCCAGAAGATGTTGCTTTCAAAAACAGTAGATTACTAATTGACCTTTTCTGCATTTACCATACTCTTTATCATTTCAGCAGTTAGCTATCTTTCTGACAAGTGAATTCCTTAAAAATGTGTATGACATTTAACTGGATAGAGTTATTTGTCATTGAATAATTTAATGTCATTTCTTATTGCTTCAATTTAAATGGTTGATCTAATTTTTATTTGCAATGTACCATTTAGATGACTCATATTGTATTGGTTAATGTCTAAATACTTTAAAAATTTAGATGAATGTGCTTTTCACTTGTCAACATAATCAAATGGGGCATATGGGATTTAAATTAAACAGTTGATTATATCCCATGATGGAATCCATTTACTTTATCCTCTCCCTTCCATTCTGCTTATTCACATCTCCTCTACATCTTTTCAAGAGTCTATTTTATGTCTCCAGATCTACAATAATCTCAAGAAATCATCATAGCTCCGTGATTGATGAGCTCCTTGCATTAACATCCCCATTTTCTTCTTTTCTTTATTCTAAGGTCCAGGGTGTATGTTTACCTTCTCCTTTGATCTTCTGTATTCAAATTACACCTCCTTTCCAAATTGCACTGAAAATTAATTTCAGTCTTCTTCATAAAAGCCTTACATAACACTTTCTTTTTTATTACCTTTTGCTTGCTACAATATTTGTGGTTCATTAACACTTATACCTATTAATAGGTCACCTATTTATATCTATCGGCTTCTAGCAACATTAACTTCAATACTTTTTAGTAGTTTTTCATATACTTTTCTGAAGATAACATGTATTTTATCACCTTCCTGATGTATATTCCATTAAATACAGTTTTGAAAATTGTAGATAAATTGCCACTGTACTGAATGAGAGAGATAAAGAAAGAGCGGAACTACTAAATAAATCTGATTAATCAGTTTTGTCCTACACAGAGAGTGATGTAGTGAATTATGTCTCTACTAAATGTGATACTAATTCATTTATTTCCTCTTTCGTACTTTGCTTGCATCTAATAACATTCAAGCTAAATATAATCTGTCATGGCTCCATTACATTCGTCTTGGAAGATTGGCTTTCCCTGGCCACTTACTACAACACATCATTGGTTGCTAACATGAGCTTTGTCTTCAATTCCCAAAGCTGACCTTCCATTTTGTCTTTCCTCAGTCTTCAGCCCATCTCTTAGTCTGCGGCACAAATAATCATATCCTACATTCAGGAAGAATTTTATTCTGGTTTCTCCTCAGAATCTCTGTCGTTCAGCCTCTCATTTCTTTCTTTATATCAGTGAGGCTATATAGTCACATTTATTGAGAAAAATGTTATTTTACAGGGCCTTATTTTCTATAAAGGAATGGAAGTGGCTTGCAAAAAAAAAAAAAAAAAGTAAGTGTTTTATAAACCACAAATGCAAACAAATAGAAGTAGTCAGTTGGATCACAGGGAAGATAAATTGCTAAGGTCAAGTTGCAAATTTATTTCTGATTTCCTGGAAGTCCATACAAAAGAGAATATTCTATTAATTAGTGACTATATAGTATAGTGGTTAAAAGTACACATTTGGTTTCCCAAAAATGATAGTCAATAAAGTTTTATCTTTTGTGTCATTAAAAACTCATGGACTTCGGTGGTGCCTGGGTGGCTCAGTCAGTTAAGCATCCAACTCTTTTTTTTTTTTTTTTTTTTTTTTTTTTAGTATACTTGCTGCCAAAGCGAGCACAAGCATCCAACTCTTGATATCTGCTCAGGTCATGATCTCATCGGGAGATCATGAGCTAGACCTCTGCATCAACCTCTGTTTTGAACATGGAACCTGCTCAAAAGTCTCTCTCTCCCTCATCCTCTCCCTCTCTCACGCTCTCTCACTTTCTCTCTTAAAAAAAAAAAAAACCCTCATGGACTTTGTATATATGATTGGGTAAAATCCATTTCAGTAATTATTCATTTTTATTTTGCTATAATTATCCCACTTTAGGCTGGCAGGAATAACATAAAATTTGGCACTTCTTTTATCTTTCCTTGGTAATTGGGGTTTTCTTTGCAAATTTTTGTGTCACATTCTGTTTTCTTTTCTGTAGACTCTCTTCACACATTAGGAATATTCAATCTTTTTGTACAATATGGAAATATATTTTTCAGTTTGTCAATTTTTACTTTTGCTTTTGTGTACTTTTCTTAGAATGTCATTTCCTGTAGTAATGCCTTTCTTAGGTTCTATATTGTCAAATTTATCCATCTTTTCTTTAATTCCTTTAGGGGGGATAAAATTATGGGTAGAAAAATTCTCCCTGCTCTTAATAAAAGTTGTAAAAACTTTCACTTTGTTATTATTATTTTAATACTTATACATTTGTTTTTAAAACCCTGACCCATTTGAAATTTATCTCAACAGATTTGATGAGTAATGTATACTATTTTATTTTTACCACGTGGCTACTTACTGCTTTCAAGACTATTTATTAGTGAAGCATTGGTCATAGCACCAGTTAGATAATAAGATCTAATAGGGTCTGAAACCTTTCTTAAAGGATGCACATATTTCTCTGAGTTGAGAACAATACATGATATCAATTAACCTTTAGTTGGAATACATAGGTCTGGGAACCAAGAGGTAGACAAAATAGTTCTCCCAACCTGTACTCAAACACCCTTCACATTCATTTTTCCCTTGTTTTTAATTAAAAGTCTTTTAGTTTAGAGAGCTAGTCTAAGGGAGTGGTGTTTCTGTCCAGGTATACAATAGTTGTTCCATTTAGCTGCAAGTTAAGAGTGCCATCTAGTCATTTGGGCCCTTTGAGTCTCTGAGCCAAGGGTCAGAGAAGTATTTGCTCTACTGGCTTGGGTGACCGATTCTTACTATCAAGAGGAGTTAGCGTTTCTGCTACATAATGGGGGGAAGGACATGTGTGAATTCTAGAGAATTCTTTAGGGTATCTTTTGGGATCTTATATCCAAGGTTAAAGTTGGTGGAAAGCTACATCAACTTAATACAGGCAGGAGTACTGAAGCCCAACCTTTTCAGGGAGAATGTTTTTGACTTACCCTATCAAGCACAGATACCTGAGTTGACCTCTTAGATGAAAATAAAGGAAACTGTAGGGGTCAGTGAAAGGAGGAAGACATAAATAATCATGGTAAGATTAGAAGAGCCTCTGCAATGTATAAGCCCCAGGGCCCTATTCAGGCACCACTCACACTGAACTCATATAAAAGGCACATACTTGGAGCACAAAACTAGTCATAGAACACAGTGTCAAAGGAAACTCCTAAACTATGATTTCACAACTTAAAAAGACTGTGATGGGGAACCTGGGTGGCTCAGTCAGTTGAGTGTTCGACTTCAGCTCAGGTCATGACCTCACTGTTCATGTGTTCCAGCCCCATGTCAGGCTCTGTGCTGACAGATCAGAGTCCGGAGTCTGCTTCGGATTCTGTGTCTCCCTCTGTCTGCTCCTCCCCCACTCATGTTCTGTCTCTCTCTCAAAAATAAGTAAACATTAAAAATTTTTAAAAAGGACTATGATAAGGACACACTTATTTCCTTTGTTCAATATGCCATGGCGGTGGCAATAAAATTTAAATTTATAAGCTACAAGATATCAGGTTGAAATTGTACCTGAACAAGAGGAAGAATGATCATCACCAAACAATAAATGCATCTTTTGTAGGAGAGATGGTTGCAGTATGTTAGGTAGGAGTATGTTAGTTATTCTTGCCATTTCTGCTGCCTCTGAAGTCTGTTTGTGGAGCTCCCTAATGGGTAAATTGGGGCAGAACCTGGGGAATGGTTCCTTCAAAGACAACTCCAACTCCCAGTAAGTACGCCTTCCAGCGTTGCAAATTCTGGAATGCTCGTCACTAATTTTCCCCAGTTCACATGTAGCCAGGATCCTGGATATAATTCAGATTCCACAAATCAGGTACTCTCATAGGGCATTTGGCTATGAAACACGGTGAAGCATGACGAGCAGGATGTGAAGCATTACTTTGCTGGCAAGGATAGTGGTAGAAGTGGCATGGTTTGCTCTCAACACATGTCAGGAGATTTCACACCTTCCTGCAGAGGTTGTGAAAGCTTTAACTACCTTACAGGGGCAGAGTGACACTGGCGCCTAAAAGCTATTTCTAGAAGCACAGGCTCTAGTCTACTATTCTGGCCTTCCAACAATTTCATGAGAGACCTAATATGTGACAATAAGTACCTGTAAGCTTAAACTACTAATTGCAATTTCTGGTGTGTGCAACTAAATCCGAAGTGAAACAGATAATATTCTTATGAAATTTATACAACCCTTGCTAAAACCAATTTCTTACAGAGATACTGTACCAAGTTTTGCAATTAAGCAAAGAAAGGAAATATTACCTATTGAATTCTAATTTTCAAAAAAATAATAAAATATTGTAACTATTAGTAACTGGTATCTATAAAGAATGGCAATATGCAACAGATGCCCATTGAAACCGTGCCATATTCACAATAAAAAATATTTTTATCAAAGCAAAGAATGTATTATTTATATGGCATATTATTGTTATTTTTCTAGGTGCAATATACTGAATAAGGCTATGCAGCAAGATTTTTGTTATAACTTATTAGTGTCCTTTTTTCTTTCCCAAGGTCTTATGTTTACTCATTTCCCAAGCAGTCCCTAATTACTTGTTTCTCCCTCCATTGATTCCTAGTAGATATAACAGTTGATTGTATTATGACAACCTGGATAAACCTTGAGGGAATTATGCTAAGTGAAAAAAGTCCAACAGTGAAAGAACAAATACTGTATGATTTCACTTATATGTGTAACCTGAACAAAAACAAAAACAAACCCAAGTTCATAGATGTAGAGAACAGATTGGTGGTTGCCTGTGGGCGAGGTGGAGATGGGTAAAGTGAGTAAGGGGGTCAAAAGGTGCAAACTTTCAGGTGTAAGATAATATGCCTTGGATATGTAATGTACAGCATGATGACTATAGTTAATAATACTGTATTGCATATTTGAAAGTTGCTAAGAGAGTAGAAAAGTTCCCATAAGAAAAAAATTCTGTGTGTATGGTGACAGATGTTAACCAGACTCATCGTGATGATTATTTCACAATATAGGCGAATATCAAGTCATTATCTTGTACATGTGAAACTCATATAATGTTGTATGTCAATTATACCTCAATAAAAATAAAATAAAATAAAAACTTGGTTGTAAATTTGTACTATTTTTCCCCTTAACTGTTCTTTTATGAATTAGATTTTCCAAATGTAAAAGGCAAAATATTCTTATAAGGAAAAACAAGATCAAGGAACCAAATGTCTCCTAAAAATCATAGATCTTTGCCAGGTATTTATAATACGTTCATTGTACAAGTGGAACATTTTATACAGGCTGTAAAATGGTATTGTATATTAAAGACAACAACAACAACAAACACTTATTTGGGGGGAAATTGTTCATGCTTCCCAGAGATGATATTCAGACTCTATTCACCAGCACTAGCATTTATCCTAGGTACTAAGTGTTATATAAGTTATTATTTTGAATATTACCTTAATCTTTTCCAACTATAACAGAACCTATCTGCTCCAAGACTGAATAAACCTCATTTAAAATGCAGACAGGATGGGGCACCTGGGTGGTTCAGTCGGTTAAGCCTCAGACTTCGGCTCAGGTCATGATCTCACAGTTCGAGATCCACATCAGGCCCTGTGCCTACAGCTCACAGCCTGGAGCCTGCTTCGGATTGTACGTCTCCCTCTCTCTGCCCCTTCCTCACTTGTTCTCTCTCTGTCTCTGTCTCTCTCTCTCTCAAGAAAATAAATAAACATTAATTTTTTTTAAATAAAATGTGGACAGGAGGCCAGAAGGAGGAGCTCTCCCATCCTACCACTCTTGGTCAATTGCCAACCCCAAAAGGAAGAAACCTATTTTATTACTTCAGCAGGAGGAGGGTAAAATTTCTCCTTGCCCAACAGGCTCAACCAATAAGAAAACACTGCAACTGAGCCAATGAGAAACTATCACCACCCTAACCTCTCATTTTCCTCCAGTGGACTTTGTTCAAAGCAGCTCCTTCCAATCTCCTCCTTTTCTCTATAAAGTAGCATTCTTCTTTTTTGATCTCCTGACCTGTCTATGGTTTTCCATACTTTAGATGTCCTGAATTGCAACTATTCTGCTATTCTTGAATAAACCCATTTTGGTGGTAAAATAACTGGCTATTTTACTTTTAAGGTTGACACTGCTACCCATGCCAACGCAGCCTAGTATGGCTACTCTTTATGATGTCATTTTTAACAAACTCATACTCCAGAGAAACTTAAATTCTGGAGTTCTCAAATATGCAAAACATTTCAATAGGCAAGGGTTTAAGGAGCTTCTTTTCAATCTTTATATAGGCTATTTTCAATCCTCCTCCAAGATTTCACCCCCTTGTTTACTCCATCAATTTCCAACAACTTAGTTCCCAATGCAGCTGCTGACCCCCCACCCAGCAACATAAACAAAATAATCTTTAGGTAATATTCAGTAAAGATATCACTGCTGAAATTATGCACCTCTGCTCTTGACAACATAAAGCAGTTCATGACACCATTTACCAAGATTTTGGCCATCGTGTTCTGGTCACTAGCGAGCATGCTATACTCTCCAGTGCCCTAGAGGATATATTTTTATATGGCATTTTGGGTGATGTAAACTCATGACATATCCCAAACTGGCTGAACTTGTCAACACTCCTGGGCCTTGCCTAAGTCTCTTCAGGAATGTCATAGGTGTGGGCAGGTTATTGGCCTGTCTCAGGAACTGAGACCACCAGTCAATGACTTGCTGCACAGAGGGAAAGGAGGAGGATGATACTTTTCCTTTGACCTGAATTGCTATAGCCCTGGTTCTAGGGCTGAATTTCCTTTGACCTGAATTTCCGTTGACCTGAACTGCTATAGCCCTGGCTCTAGGAGGGCAGGGTGCGTACGGAGGTGCATGTCAGCAACACGAACAATAGCAACAGTCATTGGGTCCAGAACAATGCCATGGATCTTGCCACAGATCCCCCTGAGACCCATTCGACTCTCAACTTATTTTTTTGCCTGATGAAAACACCATAGTAGAGAAAAGGTAAAGGGAATTTTAAAAGCTGCTAACTGTATATACTGTGAAGTAAGTTTACTATATAACAGCCAGAATTTAATATCACACATTTCTACTTATTTCAACCTCAACATATCACCTCATATCACCTCAACATGATGAGGATACATACATATCATATCACCTCAACATGATGAGGAAAAAAAAGAAAAAAGAAAACACAAAACAAAAATCACCCTACAAATTATCCAAACCATATCTAGCAAGATTAGTAGAGTTATTCATATTGGTTTAATTTATACGCACAAACCCAGAGGAATTCTCCAAAAATTGAGAACTTTTCAGAAACGTTTTCAAAAGGTATATTTTAAACTCTGAAATCTTTTCAAGTAGTTTCCTCCTCCATCCACAATGCAAGATAATGCCTCAGGATTCTACCATGCTGGTTACACTTTAGTTTTTCCTCCTTTAATCTCAAGAATTAAACAAGAGAAAAAACACTGAGGGCAGTGGACACACAAGTAGTCCAGAGAGTATTACTAGATTTACACTACATTTTGATGGACTTTTAGGGTGAAAGGTAAAAATCACAATTATTTTGAGCGAATGGTGAAAAGGCAACACTTAATGTGCAGACTCTGTCTTCCTTACCTCATTTCTGTGATTGTAGTCATGCCATACACACACCTATGCTATATTGTTTATCTTTAATATGAGCTGAATACTCACACTGACTTCTCCAGAAGTGCTTTGGCGAATAATTAACAGAAAGGCCTCCCTGAAGATTAATGATGTGGCATAGGTTCCCAGCTAAAGCTACATAAACACTGCATAAAAGGAATGCATATAAATCTCTCATACATATTTTATACTGGACAACACAGCCATCTGGGAGGATGCAGGAGATTTATGGCTCCAGTGCCGCTGTTGTATATAGTTCTCTCAGTGTTTTTCACATCTCAGTAGTTTTGTCTGGGAAGTTGTTTTAACCATAGTTTCTCATCCATTATCATTAGCAAATTTTTAAGCTATGACCTAAGTCATCTGCTTTAGCCATTTATTACATCATTCACTCAAGTTGTGGACAAGTTTTTTTTCTTCCTGCTTTGAAGTCTATCATGATAAAATTTATATAACGGCTTTAAGCTCCAAGTGTTTTATTTATATTCATTCATTAATCTGCTCAGTACTCGGCATATTATTGTTTGTAGTGTTTTCCTGGTTTCAGAATTAGCAGGTAAGTTTATAAAAATGTTACACTTAATAAATATTCTTAATAAAATAGAACTTTACCTCTTTATCTTGCCTTAAAGATTTTACCTTCTCTAAATGGTTCAAGCACAATATTACTATTGGTTACAATTAAAAATAACTCTGGTAATATTTTTTACACTGTATGTATTTTTCTCATTTTCCAAAGAATTTCTATACCCAGAAATGATAGAAATATTTAATGTGCATCTTACTAACTGATTCCTTTTATCACATCACTACTAATAAAACTAAATGCTGAAAGAGATTGACTTAAGATAAATCTAGGAACTGGTATGTAGCTGGTATGTAGTAAGGCCACTGCCAATCCCACTGAAAAAGACATGTATTAGGGATTTTATTATGGTTTGAAAGCATGCCAATTTTCTTATTTGTGTGTCTTTTTAATTTGAGAGGGAAAAGTAAGTGTATGGAAGCCTTTGAGATCTGAATGTAGTTGGGTAAATTGGAAGATATCATTTCACATGTCACCAAGGAATGACTCAACCAAAGGTCAATAATTGATTGTGTTACTCTATCTCAGATAGAACCAGACTTTGTGGAACAAAGATGAATATAAGATAATTCTTAATTTCAAGGGGTTCATGATTTGATAATTCATGTATCCAAATCTTATACAAAATAGCTCAGTATCAAAAGAGATATGCAAGGAAAGAACTACACATTAGAGTATGATTTTATTTTTCTGTTCCTGTGGGGAAATTGGGAAAAAAAATTTAGATAAGACTTCAAATGACCTTGAAAAAGAATTAGATTTTGGCAGAGAAAAAGCATTCCAGGTTGAAGAATCAGCATGAACATGAACAGAAGATATTGTCTAGAAAGAAATTTGGTCATGGATATCTATTATAGTGCAAACTAAAAAACAAATGTGGATTTATTTCTGCGAAAAATGTGCCTTTATCTCATTTCCTGAATTAAATTTAAAAAAAATTAAAAGTAACAAAAAGCCTACTGAGAAATGTAAGACTTTTTCCCTTATATTAATAAGTCAAAGAATCCAGTCACGAGGTTCTTATATAGCTTTCCAAATATATTCTGTGTACATAAGTATATACATCGTTAATTCCTGTTTTAACTTTAATAGTAGCATAAGACATATAATTACCCTTTGTGATTTTAAACATCTCTCTCTGAGATTGTTCTTGACTTACATTCTTCTTAAATCTATATAAAATGAAAGTTAAGTTGACTGGTGTTAGCCAAATAATGAGTTATAGTTTGACTGCAAGGATCTGTGGAATTGAATGTTTGACCAGAAAGTGGAGGCATCTTAGGTAGACTACCATTTAGTAGTGGTGGTAAAAGAGAGAAGCAAAATGAGACAACTGCTTGAAGAGCTATTTTAGAAGGGAGCAAATAATAATGGAACTAGATCTGTTTTGGTGGTAAAAAGATTTCTGTTTAATTCCAAATTCCAATGCTTACTAAGTCTACAAGTGTGGGATAATCACCTTTCTTGAGCTTCAGTTAGTACATTTATACATTGGAGAATAATAATAAGTAATTCACAAAATCCTTGTAACGTTGAAATGAATGTTTATAGGGTATTTTATCATTATGTACTAATTACCCACGGTTTGAAAACCAAATGCTATGTTATTGATGCCTCTTAACTATGTATGTGTTATACTGGGTGAGGTTTTATTTTTGTTTTACATATTCAATTATTCATTTAATAGTTTGAGTTATATAAAGTAGAATACAGTGATTAATCATTTCATTGGTGTAATCCTTGACGCTGGAACAAGCAAACTCCAATATCAGTGGCCTCACCAACAGTGTTATTTTTCACTTATTAACCTAGTCCAGTGCAGCCCAATCTTCCTGGTTAGTGGGCGGCTGGCTTACTTCCCCCTAGAGTGACTCAAAGACTCAGGTCCCTCACATCCGGTGACCTCCCAGTCCTACAGGCCTCAGAGTCCTCTGCAACCAGACAGTAGAAACTGTGGAAAAGCTTCATCTACTCCTTAAATGCTCTTGTCAGAAAGGGGTGCTTATTATTTCTGTTCACATTTCACATGACTACACATGCATGTGTAAAGCTAGCTGCCTTTCAATGAAAATTCTGCGTTCTGGAAAGAGGACCATAAATTTTGGTCCATAGCTAGCAAATTCAGTCACATTAATCCAATATTGTCATTCACAAATGAGGAAACTTAATACCCAGCAATTGTGAATTCAACTGAGATGGCTATTGTTTTCTCATGGTGTCTCTTTGTTCTAATGGTATTTAGTAATTCAATAGGTAGGACTTCATTAAACTGTGAACAGTGTGAAAGGAGAAAATGTTAGATTATTGTATGAGGCACACAATAATGTTGGTCAATACATTTACATTTAATTATAGGATATAGCACTTCATTTTTCCTTTTAAAATCATTATTTAGTATTAAAGATTTATTATAAAATATGACATTGTTAAGAAGATCAATGATTTCGGTGCTGAGTCTTCATTTAGGAATTTGGCACCTTGGTTGCATACATCATGATAATGAAAAAGCATTATTCTGTTTTATGCTGCCTGCAGAATAAACAGTAGAAAAATGGGAACTGCCTGTGCTGCATGAACCAGTGTTTAACTGTGCAGAATACAATTGAAATGGAGGATGCTAAAAATTCTCAAAGCTGTATTTGCAAAACTTATTCCAAAGTTCTTCATTAATCAGCACAAATATTTTTCTAAGTATACATTTGAAGGCCTTTGCATCTACACTCAATTATTGAGGCAGCAGGAAAATTACATTCTTTGCATATAAAGTATTACAAAGTTATTCAAAAAATACTCCATGAAGCTACTCAAAGAAGATGCTGTATGATAGGAAAAATATCCCTCATGCTGATGTGTCAATTATTGAAATTTCATCACTGTATCTAGTGGGATTTTTACCAAGAAGATGAAATTGTTTTAAAATCCTGATTGAATAAATGAAGGAATATTGTATTATATAAACAGAGATATTTATTCAGCCGACCACCAACTGAACACCTACTAGGTGCCAGGCACTGTTATGGATGTTCTGGATACTATGGATACAGCATGGGACAAAACACATGACTTCCCCAGTTGCCCACTTTTCCTTTATTTTATAAACCTGGAACTCTTTCTTTCTTTTCTTTCTTTCTTTTTTCTTTCTATTTCTTTCTTTTTTTCTTTCCTTTCCCTTCCTTTTCTTTTTTTTTTTTAAAGTACACCAGCAAGCAGGGGAAGGGCAGAGGGAGAGGCAGAGAAAGAATCCTAAGCAAGCTGCACATTGTCAGCACAGAGCCCAATGTGGGGCTTGATCCCACGGATTCTGAGATCATGACGTGAGCCAAAATCAAGAGTTGGATGCTTAACCGACTGAGCTGCCCAGGCACCCCTGGAACACTTCCTTTAAGCAACAAATTGAGAAATACTATACACAATCAGGAAGCTGCCTGTGAGGAATGAATTTGCTTGGGTTGCCTTCTTTGAACATCAGCACTTTCACTAGGTGTGGAGTAAAAATACAAGTGGACAAGATTAATTACAATAGCCAGCAATTCCAACAGAGGGATTGTACTAAATGGTGAGGACCAACTCTACCATACAGAGGAAGAGCCAGCAAAAGGAGAAGAAGCACATTTGTAAGAAAATACCCCTGAACATACCGTGTTTCCAAGCACTAGGACTTTGAGAAATACTTACAGACTTTAAAAAAAAATAAGCCACCGAGTGCCTGGGTGGCTCAGTCGTTTAAGCGGCTGACTGCAGCTCAGGTCATGATCTCATGGTTTCTGAGTTCAAGTCCCACATGGGGTTCTGTGCTGACAGCTCAGAGCCTAGAGCCTACTTCAGATTCTGTGTCTCCCTCTCTGTCTGCCCCTCTCCCACTTGTGCGTTCTCTCTCCCTTGAAAATATGTAAGCATTAAAAAAAAAAATTAAAAGAATAAGCCACTGTAAGTCTTTTGGTTATGAAAATGTACCAGTGGCCAAATATATAATCCTAAAATTATTTTTTCTTTGAAGAAATTACCTTCTGGCATATCATGGGTAATATATTTAGAGGTTAATGAAGTTGATGCCAGGTTTCTGATAAGAATTTAGTCAAGACATGTGTTACATTTCTGGAAAGTAACCATGGCTTTTTGATTCATGACTTATACACATTTTGGTCATAATTAACAATTATTAGGCAATTTAAAAGTGAAAAATCCCTTAACAAACCTATTCTGGGGACAGGAGTCAGTTTTTAAAGTTGGTAACATAAGGGGCACCTGGGTGGCTCAGTGGGTTAAGTCTCCGACTTCAGCTCGGGTGATGATCTCACGGTTTGTGAGTTTAAGCCCTGCATCGGACTCTGTGCTGACAGCTCAGAGCCTGAAGCCTGCTTCGGATTCTGTGTCTCCCTCTCTCTCTGCCCTTCCACCATTCACGCTTTGTCTCTCTCTGTCTCTGAAAAATGAATAAACCTTAAAATAAATAAATAAATAAATGTTTAAAAAGTTGGTAACATGAGTCAATATATTTTAGTGATTGAAAGACATAGTTCGAAAGATAATAGAATTCCTATAAAGCTCATGATAAGTTAAGTGTAAAACACTTCTGACTATGTCTTGGCTTATACTTGATACATACAATAGAAAAATCTTCTATGAGTGAAAAGTTCATAAATATTTTTCATTCATATGTTATGCTATTACTTATACATTGCATTCCATTGCTTGCTGGTAAAGGGTAAGTTTATATACCTGTGTGGATAACAAACACAAGTGCTATTTAATTATGAGATGATATTACACATATTGAAATATATCCATTTTGTCTGATTTGTGGGTCTATTTTAACAAGGACTTAGCATATTATGTTTTGATTCTTACTTTTCTATATCAGCATCAACATTCTGCATCACTTGAAAACATCACTAATAAAAGAAAAAAGGGAAATACTATATGATTAATAGGTGATATAGTTTGCAATTTGTATCCTTTTTATTTAAAGTGTTATCCACAAATTAGCATGATCAACATCACCTGGGAGTGTATTAAAATCAGAATTTGCATTTTCAAAGATCCCCAAATGACTGTATGACCATTATAATTTGAGAGGACTGTCTCGTCTATGCGATAACTTTCCTTCTGTTTCCTCAATGCTATCAGGACCTATATTTTGTTCACATTTTGAGTGGTCATGTTAACCATGATCCCTTCCTAGCCCTGGGCAAACAAAGGTTGATTAGACTAAGCCACACGTGATCATTTAACTTCCTTTTTCTCTGACTGTTTAAGTAGAGGCATGTAATGCAACCTTAAAAAAAGCACTGTAGAAAACTTTTGGGGGGCTTATAGAAAAAAATGTCATCACTCTCAAAAAGGTGTGCAAAACAAGAACATGTCTCCTCGTAGATTCTGGATATTTTCATTCCACAAATAACATCTGCAATGACCACAACCCTCTTGAGACCGTTAGGAGAGGACAAAGGAAGAGCAGAGAAGTTGAGCTATAGTCTGTAACACCTAGATTTCTTTTATCCAGCACAGGAAACCCTCTGCTTCCAGTATGCTTGTTAAAGAGATGATAACTCCTTTCTTGATGACCTACTCTCATTTGGTCTCTGTTACTTATATGAACAGATATAGTAACTTAAACTAATCATTTGAGTCAATAGTTAGATTAACCACATTATTTGTCTTTAAATCTGCACCTACTAAATCCACGGATGGGATCGCTTTTGTGGATTTGTGGTAGTAAATTACAGACAGATAATGACGTCTTTCCAAAGGAATGGCAGGCTCTAAATCAGAAGAGTTACTTGAATTAAGATTGAAACAGAAATTCAACTTGGATTTTCCTACGTGGATTTTTCTGCTGTTTAAAGATTAAATTTATTAGTTTTCTGTATTCCATTCTATCAATTTGGAAAAAGAGCAAAACAGTAGCCCAATTTGGATCATGCTTTTTAAAGTTTTTAGTGATCTCCATAAATCATAATAATTTAATTATTGCCACGTATAACTTCCTACAAAAATCATTTGGGGAAATCTCAGTTTACGAAAAAAAGCTAAGGCTTACTTACCCTTTACTTTTACTGTACACAACTAAACAGCATTTTTCATTAGATATACATTTCTATTAGATGTATATTCGTTAGATATGCATAGCATAAATTCTCCTAGACAGCACTGGTCTACTATATTGTACAAGGCAAAGCTTTAAACATATATTTTATTCAGGAAAACTTCATAAATTTTCAGCATACTAGGCCATTGCATTTTCACTTAGTGTTTATACGCATATCTCATTCCTTTGGTTAAAATAATGGCTACTTACAAAAGAGTGGCAGATGGTATTTTTCCAAAATTTGCTACAGGATTATTTCTGGTTCCAAACGTTATTTCAGAACATTGCCACTTTCTTTCAAGAGGCGTGGTTTATTTCCTCTTCCTTTGAACCTAAGTGTGCTTGTGACTGCTCCAACCAATAGACTATGGAGGAAATGATGCTCTGTAACTTTTTTTTTTTTTTCATTTTAATGGTTACTTATTTTTGAGAGAGAGACAGAGTGTGAGCAAGGGAGGGGAAGAGAGAGGAAGACACAGAATTCGAAGTCAGGCTCTGGGCTTCAGGCTGTCAGCACAGAGCCCAATGCGGGGCTCGAACTCACAAACTGTGAGATCCTGACCTGAGCCGAAGTCAGATGTTTAACCGACTGAGCCACCCAGGTGCCCCTGCTCTTTAACTTCCGAACCAGGTCAGTAGAAGGACATGGCATCTGTTTGACCCTCTCTCTTTCTTACTCTGGAAACTCAACCACTTACTGTAAGAAAGCTCAGGCTACTGGAGAGGCCCCAGGTGGACCCTGGACAACAGCGAACATCAATTGCCAGAAAAGTGAGTCAGCCAGCCTTCAGCTAATTCTAGTCTTCAGCTCAGCCTTCTTATAGTCTGATTGAAACATTTCGGTGTCCAGTCCCTTGGAGTGTGCCTTGACTGAATTCTTGACCCACAGAATCTGTGAATAAAATAAATGGATGTTTTATACCATTAACATTTGAAATTTTATAAATGAATTAAATGTACTCACTCAAATCTTAGAAAGAAATTTCATTCAGTGTGTATGTTAAACTGAAACTTTGCTGGGGCGCCTGGGTGGCTCAGTCGGTTAAGTGGCGGACTTCAGCTCAGGTCACGATCTCGCGGTCCGTGAGTTCGAGCCCCGCGTCAGGCTCTGGGCTGATGGCTCAGAGCCTGGAGCCTGCTTCCGATTCTGTGTCTCCCTCTCTCTCTGCCCCTCCCCTGCTCATGCTCTGTCTCTCTCTGTCTCAAAAATAAATAAAAAACGTTAAAAAAATTAAAAAAAAACCTGAAACTTTGCTAATAGTAACTCAATTGGTCAATAGAGATTGGTTGGTCAGTAGATATCAGTGGATGTTAGGTGAAATCAGATTTGAATTCGGATTCTCTGTGTCCTGCTCAAATTACTTAACTCTCTGAGCTACCTTACCTGAAAACTAGAGACAACTATTCTTTTTTCAGCATGTGATGAGATTATGGTTAAATATAAAGCATATAACCTAATGCATAGAACATAGTAGATAATAAATAAATATGTTTGTTATTGTAGCATATGTTTTGTTTGGATAATTAGAAACTTTATATAAACAATAGTAATTATGAGCTTTTACTTGAGTGCTTATATTGTATTAGGTACTCAGCATGAAGCTTGGTATGTGTTGTCTCAAGTAGTAGTTAATTTATTTAACACATTACATCATTTTGTACATATTTGATTTATGTCTCAGAGACTCATACAGTTAATTGATTCAATAGGTAAGGATGTCTTTGTTCCAAATCCTGTGTCAGTTACTGTTAATAAAAATGAAATTGATAGGACCACCTTTAAAATATAGATGAAAGATCAAAATACAGAATACTAATAGAAAATTGCTATATCTTTCACACAGACAAAAAATTCCAGTTTAAAGAGTATATCTAAATGTTTAGTAATGTAAAAGAGTAGTACTAAATAATAGAACTTACATAATTTCAATGTGGTACAGCCAAGGGCTGCCTTGTGCAAAGAATATGTATTGCATATTCTGTAAACATTTGGGTATAACATATAGAATCGAAAAACAATTGGTTGAGTTTCAATGTGCTACGTGTATTAATATGAGCTCTATTGATAAAGATGCAAAATATTACACTAATGATTCATTATTTCTTGATTTCATATTTGGAAGTGTAAGCTGAGAAAACTAATCATAGGAGCACATGCGTTTTCAAAAACATGTAACCATCTGGAGTATCTTTAGCAGCAGAAGCCAATATTTGTGCTGTTATTTTCATTATAGGCCTTTCAACGAAACTCTCTCCAGACAAGCAAGAAGCCAAGAAAAGAAATTAGTGGCCATTCAAGGACATGGCTCAAAGACAATTCTATTCTATTAGTGTATGTGTAGCTTTTCTTAAAGCTGTGATAAATTTCCCCCCCCCCCGCCCCGAATGTGGTTTGTCCAAGAGCAACATCTATTTAGACCATAAAATGGAGGGCCGGGGGGGGGGGGGGGAAGGAAAGCTCCATGGTTCATTTAAACAGCCTTCTTAATGTCAGAGAATTTTTAGCTGAAGAAAGACATTGCCTTTATTGCTAGCTTATGTTGAATGAATAATTCAGAATGAAAGCAGTTGCAGCATAATGATAAAATTACATAAATCAGAGTGGCTGTTGGAGCCAAATATCTGCCGAAAAAAAAAAATCACCATTTCCTACTCTTCTGTTTACTTAGATGGTGATTTTGTTTGTGCAGATGTTCCAAAAACTATCATTACATGTGTTTCTTTGTGATATTTATAACCTAATTGAATGCCTGCTCCAAGAAATTTTACTTCTCTATTCAAAGTATCCTT
Source organism: Panthera leo (assembly GCF_018350215.1). Classification (NCBI taxonomy): domain Eukaryota; kingdom Metazoa; phylum Chordata; class Mammalia; order Carnivora; family Felidae; genus Panthera; species Panthera leo. The sequence continues at coordinate 88,504,434 of NC_056682.1, read as the reverse complement.
TAGACTGATTTGTTTCTTATTGTCCAGTGGAACCTGTACATTAATGACAGACAGAGTTCAAGGTAAATGACCATTTGAAAAGACCAGAATTGAGAGTGGGAAAAGGGAGGGAATTACTAATTATCAGATGCCCGTTTTACGCCAGGTGGCAGATGGTTTACTTTTTTCTTTTTCCCTCCCAACAGCTTTTTGAGTTACAACAATTATTCTGATATTTCAGATAAAAGTAGCTTAGTATAGTTTCTCATTGTGTAAGATCACACAACTACAAAGTGGTGGAATCACATTTGAATAGTTGGACTCAAACTTCCTGCTTTATCCAATATATAAGAGAATAATAATTAAAGCATCAGTGGCTTCAAGACAAAATATTTGTTAAAAAGAAAAACAGAAATTACAGGGGCCCCTGGGTGGCTCAGTCTATTAAGCATACGACTCATGATTTCAGCTCAGGTCATGATCTCATGGTTCATGAGGTGGAGCCCTGTGTAGGGCTCTGCACTAACCATGAGGAGCCTGCTTGGTTTCTCTTCCTCTCTCCTCTCTCTCTCTCTCTCTGCCTCTCCCCTGCACGTGCTCCCTCTTTCTCAAAATAAATAAATAAACTTAAAAAAACACAGGAATTAGAAACCTTTGAGGTCCAGAGTTTAAAAATAGGATGGACTATAGTACTCGGACAATTTAAGCAAATTTTATTTTAAAAGTCTTGACTTTTGGGGGCGCCAGCAACATGACTTTTTCCCTTATTAAGGCAGAGTCACATTTTAATACGTGGGTTTCTGGACTTACTTGCAACTGAAATCTTAGCCTGAAGCTCCCTGCTTGGAAACGGGCCTCTCCTCTGATGAGATTCATGCTAAACTCCACCACATGCCAAATCAACTTAAGAATAAAAAGTCCTATCTGCACAATTGTCTGAATAGCTTATTGATTCAGATTTTTTTAAATAGTGAGTTCAGCAAAATCAGAAGGGCAACAAAACCAATCATTTCAGCTCAGATGGTTCATTCCCTAGCTGCATGCAGTCACAAATAGAAGAGAGAGCTATCTCCATCAACATAAGGCAGCACATTGTCACTTCCTGTACGCATTACCTATTTCCTTCCCGAGAGGGAAATCAATGCAGCCACTTTTTGCCCGGCATTGCTTGAAATATTCATAGAAATTTATTTTGGAGAAGGTCAATTTTGAGGCATAAATTTTAATATTCTAATTGCTTACTTATAAATTATTTGTGTTTTCTGAATAAAATAATCCTTAAAAATAAAAATAGTATTTTAGCCACTGTTGGTTTTTATAATACCTCAAGCTTTGTGCTGTGCTTTTCTTTTCACAACTCTGTATCAAGGCAAATAATTGCATGACATTATTGAAGCTTTCAGGTTAAAGGAGGGTATTAAAGTTCACCAGGGGCAACATCCACATGAGTGCATTAAACAAAGAATTATCTTGGAAATGATCTCCATTATATATTAATTCAACTTCTATATGGATGCTCCAAGTAAGAAGGTAATTTCTATCTATATAACAAACAGACCCTTTGACTAACTTTTTGAAATTTTTAATTCTTTCCTCATACTTCAATTCTTTCACCTCTATTTACCATTAAAGAGGTCTGTGTCTTCATTTAAATGCAAAAATACACTTGATTTGCTATAAGTTAAAAGTAAGGGCACTTTATTGGAGTTGGAAAATTACCATATTTTTGACCTAATAAATAAAATATTGGCATAAGCCATTTTTATTTATCTATTACAGAGATTATTATTTTATGTAGAGAACACTAACCGTAGAGACTACTTATAGTCTATTAAACATCTGTGTGTCAAAGAGAAAGCTGGAAAATAAGAAACTATTAAGTTTTCACTTAATATATAACATTATTGTAGCTAAAACAGAACTAGACAAAATCATAATTACTGCATCTTCATAAATCTCAACCAATTATTTCATACATAGCTAATATTTAGCAGAAGATGGAAATGACTTTCTGGTAGCTAACATTTTTTTTCAAGCCTCTGTTGTTAAATATTGGTATATTTATCAATAATAGCCTCTTAGCCCAATTCTACATTTTCACCATTAAAGTGCGTTCTCTCTATAATTGAAGTATATTTTATATCACCAGAGGTGCATTTCGATCTGTTATATCAATATAAAACATAAAGGAGCCATTATATAACTTGTTATTTTATACATCCTTGTCTTTTAAAAATGCATAGAAAATAAAGATTTGATGCTGTAAACTTGAGATGCAGTTGCCATGACAACCAAGAAGCACAACACTGCAAACCACTATTCAAATGGGATTCGAACATCAGCAAGAATCTACTACATTATATATTAATAAGTTAGTCCTTTGTTTTGTTTTTAAATAGATGTATTTATTATCATTTTAGCACAAAAAGTTGGTTTAAGAAAAAGCATGCAGATATACAACAAATGAAATGTTCTAAGGAATTCCATGATTTTTCTAAAATTTATGATTTGCATAAATATGCCACAGTAGGAGATTTTCCTTTGTATAAAATAAAGATGTAAATGAATATAATATTCAGTGAATTAAACAGTTTTGCGATATCTTCCCTAATGTAAATTTCTCTCAGTGCACATGTCTAAATATAACCCCTCTGCAAATCTTCATGGGAATATTTCCAACTATGCTTTGTTCTGTCCACTGGAGTATCCTCATAAGTACATCAATGTACTTCCAAACTGGAGGCCCCTGGGTGGCTCAGTCAGTTAAGCGTCTGATTCTTGATTTTGGCTCAAGTCATGATCTCAGGGTTTGTGGGTTCGAGCCCCGCATCAGGCTGTGTGCAGACAATGCAGAGCCTGCTTTGGATTCTGTCTTCCTCTGTCTTTGCCCCTCCCCCACTCGCATGCACTCTCTCTCTCTTCTCTTAAAAAATAAACTATAAATATGTTTTAAAAATTATATATATAGACATATGTGTGTGTGTGTGTGTGTGTGTGTATATATATATATATTTCCAAACTGAACTCACTAGCTTTCTCTAAACTTACATTCTAGCATATTCCCTGAATTTTGCTACCAGCAACACTATCTTCCCAATCACCCAGGTTCAAATATCAAAGTCATGTTTAACTTTTTCTTTTCTTTGTCAGCATTATTTATTTGATTAACTAATCCTATTGAGTCCACCAGAAGAATGATAATCCGGTGTTCCCCTAATTTAAATATTGGTTCAATATTTGTTTTGTACTGCCAGAAGAAAAATTAAATCTTCTATTAATGAGAGCTTACCTATTTTGATGTTAAACATGCATATTTCATAATGTAGGTCCTATTGTAGAAACATAGAAATGGAAGCCAGAAGAGCAAAAGAGGTCAGAGGGGCAGGTGACAGCAAGACTGGAAAAGCATCTATATTATACTGCTTGGTTTTATCTGAGGTTATGAACAAACAGAGAAGTTTTCCAGAAAAGAAATTACTTAAGAAAATTTTGGAGAAAATAATTCTCATGGAAATACAGAGAATGACTTAAAGGGAGAGATTAGTGGCAGAAAACCAGCTAGAAATCTACTATTATAATTCAGAGAGTAGACAATGAGGATACAAAATAGGGTATTGATATAGTGGTATTTGAAAATACTTAATGAAGTGAAGACTTGTCTTGGCGCTTTAAAGCAAGAAAACACATAAAGGAAAGGAGAGAATTGCGTTTTAGATTCATCTTAAAGATAGTCAGAAATTTCATAGATAAATTGGGGAAATGTAGAGTTCTTGATACATAAAAGAGAAACACATAGTGAAAGAATTTAATTAACTTGTGGCACTGGTTTACACACAATAAGATTATTTTTATAAATGAGAAACCTAAAAGAATAGGTAAACTGGAAAAGTAAAAATTTGCTTAGTATCTTTACGAAAGTCAGATTACAGGAGACTTTTCACAAAATTCATTTGCTAAATACACATCGCCTTATTTAGGATTCTGAACTATTTTAATGTAACACAATTTAATGAAATAAATAACTGGTAAACTAATTTCACTAGGCAGTTTTGATAAACTAATCTGAAATGATACTAGTAATATTCACACAAAAATAAGGGACTGTACAAAGGAAATGTGTATTTTATTTATAATTTTAGATTAAACATGGAATTTTGAACACAACTACAGTAGATGAGATTTCAACGGTTTTTGAGATTAAATGAAGAATAACAAGGAAAGGAACAGAGAAAGCTGAATGCCAACTGATTACAGAGGAGGAAGATGGTACAAAGCAAGATAGTTCATATGGCAGAACTGAAAAGAGGGTTGATCAAAATTGTTATAAGGATTATTTATGATAAGCCATGTTCTCCATTGCATTTCTCTAGGTAATATCTTTTCTCCCACCTCCGAAAGCATGTTCTGTGGAAACCACGTTAGAAAGTCTCCAGCTCCAGGAACATTGGGCAGAGATGAAACAAAGGAGAACCTCCTTACCCGAAGCAGAAGAAGGAGAAATCACCTTAACAATACAGTGACTCCTAAGTGTCAAACGTATCTGGGCTGAGAACGTATACCATGCAGGAAGGAAACTTGATCATATTTTTCAGAATAAAAACTAAATCACCTTGAGAATTATCTTTTTAAATTCAGATTTTGGAGTCTTCCAATGGAATGCCAGTTGCTCTGCCATGATTTCAAACACCGGCCCTCAGACTAGAGCTTCTAATTGTCTTTTCATCATTTCTTGAGGAGTAACAGATGGATGGAGGAATATTTCATATTTATATTTTGTATCTATGGAATGATAAATCACAAACTTCTAGCATTCATCCAGGAGTAATTATATGTGACCTGGACCACTGAATGTAACACTCCCCGCCCCCCCCCCCCCCGGGTTAAATACTTTGAGCAAATTCTGAAAAAGTTATCCAGGACATGTTAGAAAGATCTTAGGTGATCCTACATTGTCTTCAAATAAAACAATTTTTAAATATTGAATGTAATAAAATATCTTATCTCTTTTCAAAAACTCTTCTGAATTTCATCTACAATAATAAAAATCACATTAACGTACTTATACTGTTTCTTATTTTTATAGCAGAAAATTAAGGCCTTAGACTTACCATAAAGCTACAGTAATCAAGATAGCATGGTACAGGCAAAAGAATAAGCAAATATATTAACGAAAAAAGATTAGAGAGCTCAGAAATAGGCCACCATAAATAGAGTCAACTGATCTTGGACAAAGGAGCAAAGAAAACACAATGGATCAAAGACAGTCTTCTCAACAAAAGGTGTTAACACTGAACATTTATATGCAAAAACAATGACTTTGGACACAGACCTTACACACTTCATAAAAATGAATTCAAAATGTATCATAGGCCAAATGTGAATCACCTAACTATAAAACACCTACAAGATCACAAGGGAGAAAACTCAGATGACTTTGTTACTTTGGGTAGACTGATGCCTTTTTCAAGAAACACTGAAGACATTACCAATGGAACAAAGAGTTGATAATCTGAATGAACTGCCTTAAAATTAAAAACTGTTCTGTAATGACATCAAGAGAACGAGAACACGAGACACAAACTGGAAGGAAACGATTGTACAACACATCTGATAAGGGACTATTACCCAAAATATTCAAAGAGCGGTTAAAACTCAACCATAAGAAGAAAAGCCACCCTATTTAAAATATAGGCCAAAAACCTTAAGAGGTACCTCACCGAAGAAGATACACAGATGCCAAATAAACAGGTACAATGCTCTACATCGTACGTCATTAGGGAAATGCAAATAAAACAACAGTGAGATACACCTGTTAGGGCTGCCAAACTCTGAAACACTGACAATGCCAAACAGTGGTGAGGATGTGAAGCAAGAGGAAATATCACACATTGCTGGTGGGGATACGAAATGATGCAGCCACTTTAGAAGGCAGTTTGGCAGGTTCTAACAAAATTAAACATACTCTTACCACAAGATCCAGTAATTGCAATCCTTGGCACTTACCAAAAGAAGTTGAAAACTTATGTCCTCACAAAGACCTGTACATGGATATTTATAGCAGATTGATTCATAGCTGTTAAAATTTATAATCAAACAATATGCCCTTCAGGAGCTGAATGGGTAAACACAGTGTGACACGCCCAGATGATGGAACATTATTCAGCAGTGAAAAGAAATGTGCTATCAAGCCATGAAAAGACATGAGGAAACTTTAAGGGCACATTAAGAAGTGAAAGAAGGCAATTAAAAAAGGCTACAGCACTATGTGACTCTAACTAGAGTCTAGAAAACTCATTTTAGAAAAGGCAAAATAATAGAGACAATAAAAATACCAATGGTTGTTGTAGGGGGAGGGGAGCGATGAAAACCTCTATACTTTCCTCTCAAGTTTCATTGTAAATGTAAAACTTCTCTAAAATATAGTCATAAAAGACAGAGGGGAAGATGGTGGAGGAGTACGAGCTCCTTAGGCTCACCTTGTCCCACAAATACAGATAGATAACTATCATATCATTCCAAGTACCACAGAAATTGACCTGAAGACTGGAAGAACAACCTCCACAACTAAAGGTAAGGACGAGGCCACATCAAAGAAGGTAGGAAATGCAGAGACATGGTTTGGGAGAGAAATGGGTCACGGCCACCGCAGTGGGAAGGGAGCGACCATCCTAGAGAAGAGCAAGAGACAGGTTAGCACACAGAGGAGTGCACCAGGGAAATGAATCCCCATAGCAATTGGCTTAGAAACTGAGTGGGGCTGAATTTCCTGTTCCTACAACCAGCAGGGCTTAAACCTTGATGTTCTAAAGATCAGAGGGCTTAGCTGAGGCATTAGAGTTAGTCTTGAGGGAAAGGCAGAGCAAACATCTTAGAGACATACAGTGTGGAAACAGTGATCTAAAGAGCATCTGGGGCACACAGTGGGGAGGTTATTTGCTCATCTCAGAGCATGTCCCAGAGAAGAAGCATTCACAGAAAGACCCCTCCAGTTTCAAAGAACTAGCAAGTGCCATTTCCCTCCCATTCCCCTCGGGGACACCTGTGGGAACCAGTGCAGCGCTGACACTTGCTACCTAACTTGTTTACACTAAGCTCTGCACCCCACTCTCTGGTGAAACTGACCTTCTCAGTCACACTCACCTCAGTCCCAGCACAGTGTGTTCCCTTCCTGAGAAGACCAGTCCAAATCTCCACGCACACTGCATCTCCTGACCAGGAAGTTTTGCAGGGCCTTGCTCCCAGTGGTGCTGGTGACAGGTGTCATTTCACAAGTAGACAGAGCACATGTAGTTAAAATGCCACATTCAGATCAAGGACCAAACACTGCTACAACAGGCCTCTGCAGATGACTGGCCTGAAGGATAAAGCAGCCAGAACACAAAAGCCAAGCACATGCAATACATTGGAAACATTCCCTGAAGCACAAGGACCTGGGGAATAGGAGATACTGTACTTCAAAGGCACTAAAGGATATCTTTTCATAAGGCCATTACCCTCAAGAACAGTAGACACGCTGACTTTCCTAACACAGAGAAACAGGCACAGAAACAAGGCGACATGGGAAGACAGAGGAATTTGTCCAAATGAAAGAACAGAAAAAAAGCCATAGCCAAAGACCTAAGTGAAACAGATATAATTAATATGCTTGATAGAGAATTTAAAGTAATGATCATAAAGATACTCACTGGGCTTGAGAAAAGAGTGGACGACATCAATGAGACCCTTTACACAGGGATAAGGAATAATGCAGCAGAGATAAGGGCTCAATAAACAAAATGAGAAACACACTGGTTGGAATGACGGCAGGCTGAAAGAAACAGAGAATGAACTAATGACCTAGAAGAGAGAGTAATGCAAAGTAATCAAGCTGAAAAAAGAGAGAAAAAAATTATTTAAAACGAGAATAGACTTAGGGAACTCAGTGACCACATCAAATGTAATGACATTTGCGTTATAGGAGTCCCAGAAGAAGAATAAGAGAGAAAAGGAGGCAGAAAATTTATCTGAAGAGATAGTAGCTGATAACTTCCCTAATCTGGGGTGGGAAACATATTCAGATCCAGGAGTCACAGAGAACCTCCGACAAAATCAGTAAGAGCAGACTGACACAAAGACATATTACAATTAAATGACAAAATATAGTGGTAGATAAAAAATTGTAAAAGCCACAACACAAAATAAGAGTTACATGCAAGCGAAATCCCATAAGGCTATTAGATTTTTCAGCAGAAACATTCTAAGCCAGAAGGGAGTAGCATGATTGATTTAAAGTGCTGAATGGGAAAAATCTGCAGCCAAGAATATTCTATCCAGCAAGGCTATCATTCAGATAAGAAGGAGAGACAAACGCAAGCAAAAGGAAAGTATGACCATTAAACCAGCCCTGTAAGAAATATTAAAGGGAACTTTTAGCAAAAAGGAAAGACCAAAAGTGACTGTATGAAGGTACGAAACACAAAAGCAGGATGTAAAATAAGACACCGAAACTAAAATGTGGGGAGGAGAGGAGTAAAGAATGGATTCAAACTTAAACAACCATCAACATAATATAGACAGCTATATGCAGGAGATTATACATACATCTAATGGTAAACACAAATCAAAAAACTCTAATAAATATGCAAAGAATAAAGAGAAAGAAATCCAAATATATCAGTGAAGAAAACCAGAAAACCATGAAAAAAGGAAGACAGAAGAAAGAATTAGAGAAGAACTTCAAGAACAACCACAAAACAACTAATAAAATGAAAATAAATAACATTTATCAATAATTACTTTGAACACAAACGGACCAAGTGCTCTAATCAAAAGACATAGGGTTGTCAGTGTCTCCTCTCTCCCTGTCCCTCTCCCAATCATGCTCTGTCTCTCTCCCTCTCTCTCTCTCAAAAATAAATAAACTTAAAAAGAAAAAAAGGGGGTGCCTGGGTGGCTCAGTCAGTTAAGAGTCTGACTTCGGCTCAGGTCATTATCTCACAGTTTGTGGGTTTGAGCCCCACATGGGGCTCTGTGCTGATCTGTGTCTCACTCTCTCTCTGACCCTTTCCCCCACTCATGCTCTGTCTCTCTCTTTCTCAAAAATAAATATTTAAAAAAATTTATAAATAAATAAACTTAAAAAAAAAAGCATAGGGTGTCAAAATGGATAAAAAACACAATTCATCTATAGGCTTCTTACAAGAGATTCATTTTAGACCTAAAGACACTTGGAGATTGAAAGTGAGAGGATGGAGAAACATTCATCATGCAAATGGATGTCCAAAGAAAGCCAGAGAAGCAATTCTTATACATGACAAAATAGACTTTAAAACAAAGACCTGTAATAAGTGACAAAGAAGGACATTAGATAATAATAAAGGGGGCAATCCAACAAGAATATATAACAATTGTAAGTATTTATGCACCCAACATGGAAAAACTCAAATACATAAAATAGTTAATAATGAAAAAAAGGAACACTTTGAATAATACAAAAACAGTAGGGGACTTTAACACTCCACTTACATCAAGGGACAGATCATCAAAACAGAAAATAAACAAGGAAACGATCATTTTGAATAATGCACCAGACCAGAAAGATTTAACAGATATATTCAGAACATTCTAACCCCAAACAGCAAAATACACATTCTTTACTCTTATTTTTTAATGTTTATTTTATTTGAGAAAGAAAGAGAGCCGGAGTGGGGAGGTACAGAGAGAGAAGGGGATAGAGGATCTGAAGCAGACTCTGTACTGACAGCACAGAGCCCAAGGCAGGGCTCGAATTCATGAACCATGAGATCATGACCCGAGACAAGATCAAGAGTCAGGCATTTAACTGACTGAGCCATCCAGGGGCCCCTACATATTTTTTTCAAATACACATGAAATATTCTCCAGAATAGATAACATGTTAGGCCATAAAACAAGCATCAACAAATTAAAGATCAAATTATAGCACGCATCTTTTCTGACCACAACACTATGAAACTAGGAGTCAACCACAAGAAAAAATTTGGAAAGACCAGAAATACACGGAGGTTAAAGAACGTGCAGGGGCGCCTGGGTGGCTCAGTCGGTTAAGCGGCCTACTTCGGCTCAGGTCATGATCTCGCGGTCCGTGAGTTCGAGCCCCACGTCGGGCTCTGTGCTGACAGCTCGGAGCCTGGAGCCTGTTTCAGATTCTGTGTCTCCCTCTCTCTCTGACCCTCCCCCGTTCATGCTCTGTCTCTCTCTGTCTCAAAAATAAATAAACATTAAAAAAAAAAAAAAAAAAGAACGTGCTACTAAACAATGATTGCATTAACTAGAAAATAAAAGAATAAATTGAAATTTACATGAAAACAAATGAAATTGAAAACATAATCGTCCAAAACCTTTGTGATGCAGCAAAAGAGTTTTTAAGAGGGAAGTTTATAGCAATACAAGCCTATCTGAAGAAGGAAGAAGAATTTCGGGGCACCTGGGTGGCTCAGTAAGTTAAGCATCCAACTCTTGATTTTGGCTCAGGTCATGATTTTGCAGTTCATGAGTTCGAGTCATACATTGGACTCCACATCATGGAACCTCCTTGGGATTCTCTCTCTCTCCCTCTCTCTTCCTATCCCCATCCCCTCACACACTCTCTCTCTCTCTCAAAATAAATAAATAAATAAACTTTAAAAAGAAGCAAGACAATTTTCAAATAAAGAACATAACCTTATACCTAAAGGAGCTAGAAAAAGAACAACAAACGGAACCTAAAACCAGCAGAAGGAAGGAAAGAATAAATATTAAATCAAAAATGATATAGAAACTAAAAAACAATACAACAGGTCTTTAAAACGAGGAGCTGGGTTTTTTTGAAAAAATAAATAAAATTGATAAATCTCTACCCAGGCTTATCAAAAGAGAGAGAGAGAGAGAGAGAGAGAGAGGGAGGGAGAAGGGAGGCTCAGTCAGTTAAGCATCCAACTATTGATTTCAGTTCAGGTAATGATCTCATGGTTTGTGAGTTCAAACCCCATATCAGGCTCTGCACTGACAGGGCAGAGCCTGCTTGGGATTCTTTCTCCCTTTCTCTCTGCCCTTTCCCTCTTCGTGCACACATTCACTCATGCTCTTTCCCTAAAATGAATAAACAAACTTCAAAAGAGAGAGAGAGAGAGGACTCAAACAAATAAAATCACAAGTGAGAGAAGAGAAATAACAACCAACAAAAACCACAAAAATAAACACAATTACAAGAGAATATTATGAAAAACTATATGCCAAAAAATTGGATGGATAATTTTCTAGAAACATATAGTCTACCACAACTGAAATAGGAAGAGATAGAAAACTTGAACAAACCTATTAGCAGCCAAGAAATTGAATCACTAATCAAAACCTCCCAATAAATCAAAGTCCATGACCAGATGGCTTCATAGGCAAATTCTACAAAACATTTAAAAAAGAGTTAATACATATTATTCCCAAACTACTCCAAATAATAGATATTGTAGGAAAACTTTCAAATTCATTCTATAAAGCCAGCATTACTCTGACATCAAATCCGAATAGATGCCACAAAAAAAGAGAACTCTGATGAACATAGATGCAAAAATCCTCAACAATAAATAGCAAACCAAATCCAAAAATACATTTAAAAAAAAAAAACACTCACCATGACCTAGTGGAATTTTTCCTGGGTTGCAAGAGTGGTTCAATATTCACAAGCATGATACATCACATCAGTCAGACAATAAATAAAAACCATATGATCATTTCAATAGATGCAGAAAAAGCATTTGACAATACAATATCCATTCATGATAAAAACCCTCAATAAAGTAACTTTAGAGAAAACATACCCACACATAATATGAAAAAAAAAAATGATAGCTAACATCATCTTTAATGGTGAAAATATAAGAGCTTTTTCTCTAAGGTTAGGAGTAAGGAAAAGATGCCCAGTCTCACCATCTTTATTCAACATAGTCCTGGGAGCCCTAGCTATAGCAATCAGGTAACAAAAAGAAATAAAAAGCATTCAAATCAGTAAAGAAGTCAAACTTTCACTATTTGCAGGAGACATTACACTATATGTAGAAAATCGGAAAGACTCCACCAAAAACTACCAGAAATGAATTCAGTAAAGTCACAGGATACAAAACCAATGTACAGAAATCTGCTGCATCTCTATGCACCAATAGTGAAGCAGCAGAAAGTGAAAAAAAAAATCCCACCTACAAATGCATCAAAAATAATAAGATACCTAGGAATAAACCTGACCAAAGACGTGAAAGACCTGTACTCTGGAAATTATAAAACACAAAAGAAATTGAAGATGACACAAAGAAATGGAAAGATATTTCATACTCATAGGTTGGAAGAACAAATATTAAAATATCTATTCTTCCCAAAGCAATCTAACATTCAATGTAATCTTTATCAAAATACCAATAGTATTTTTCAGAGAACTAGAACAAATAATCCTAAAATGTGTATGTAATCACTAAAGACACCCAAAAGCCAAAGCAATCTTGAAAAAAAAAGCTGGAGGAATATAGATTTTGAGGTTAGAAGGACTCTCCACTCACTTTTTTTCCTCTGGTTTCTTACCAAGGCCATGAAAGCTGTTTGGTTTTCAGTTCACTCTACTTCCTTTCTCACCACAATTGCCCATTGTTTACTAGTGTGATCAATCCTACTCTCTGTGCTAATTTCTACCTCAAATAGCTGTTGGCTTTCCACTGCTTTTGCCAGTGTCGCTCAAAATCCAATTCCTGAACCACCTGCAACATTATTACCTACGGTGCTTGTTTAAAATGCAATTTCTGAATCCCAGCTTAGATGTGCTCAGATACTTGGAGGTATGGAACTCAAAAATTCATTTTTATTACAAATATTTAATGTGCTTGAATTTTTTAAATTTATGCAAGAAATATAGGCTATTTTCCTATTTCAAAAGACATACGTAAGAAACCGTTATGGTAATTATTCCTCTCTCTCAAGCTAAACAAAGGGAATAAGACTCCAGAAGATATAGACACTCTTATTTTTTTTAAATGTGGTTATTTATTTATTTTTAGAGAGACAGAGACAGCACGAGTTGGGGAGGGGCACAGAGAGAGAATCCGAAGCAGGCTCCACGCTGCCAGTGCAGAGCCTAATGATGTGGGGCTTGAACCCAGGAAGCTGTGAGACCATGACCTGAGCTGAAACCAAGAGCCCCACACTTAATTGACTGAGCCACCCAGGCACCCCTAGACACTTTCATTTTTTAACCAACATATTTTGTTTCAAAATGTTTAAAATTTTAAACAAGGAGATAATTCTTACATCCATCATTTTAGAAAACCATTGTTACTCCAACATTCTGTTGATGGTCATATTTGCCTTCCTGCCTAGTGTGTGCTCAATGTTAGTATAAATATTGACTATTCATTTCCATAAGCCTCCAAAGTATCAATGTCATTGTAATACTGTTAAGATTCTCCCCCCACCCCTTCATTTGCACTTGTGGTTCTCTCTATCTGCCATGTCTATTCTTAAATTTCCACATGCCTTCTCCCCTACTTCAATTCAGATATCTATTCATCAAAAGTCACCTAATCACAAAGAACTTCCTGGACACAAAGTTTTCTAGATTCCCTTTAAATTTTTTTTTTTTAATGTTTTATTTATTTTTGAGACAGAGAGAGACAGAGCATGAACGGGGGAGGGACAGAGAGAGAGGGAGACACAGAATCAGAAGCAGGCTCCAGGCTCCGAGCCATCAACTCACAGACCGCGAGATCGTGACCCGAGCTGAAGTCGGACGCTTCACCGACTGAGCCACCCAGGCGCCCCTCTAGATTCCCTTTAATCTGGGGTTCTCATATGACCACTTATGGAAAATGATCATGGAAAGGAAAATGACATTAGGGAGATGAGATTGTGTGGTGAAGTATTGTATTCTTCTGATAAAGCTGTGTTAAATTCTACCATTCTACACCCTAGATTAGTAGGCTCAAGGTAATTTGCCTCAAGAACATTTTTTTTTTTTCAAATGTGTAGCATCCAGGCTTGGTTTCATTTTCTTCTATATTACTGTAAACTTCTAAAATTTTCTGGTAAAACCCTTTAACATGGATTTTCTAATTGATGGCTAAAATCTTGACCTATAAAAGAGACAAGCTCATAAAACTCCATGTCCTTTCTACTTTATGACATTAATTATAATCTCTTATCAGTTTTAAATTTAATTCCCTTTTAAAAAAAATAAACTTCACACCCCCCCTTACTCACAAGTGTGTCCTTAACGCTTTATACAGTTTTGGAAAATGAAAGTTTCTTATTTAGTGGCATGAATATATGAGTGAGTGAATGGATAAATGAAATGATTAGTAGTACTATACAAAACAGGTAAAGAATATGTAATTATTTGTATAGTCTTATATAAAGTATGTATAGTATGTCAAAAGACATATATATAGTGAGATAAGGTCCACTACTGAGGGAAAAAAAATATCTAAGAGTCATTTCTTTCTGTATGAAGTATGTATAATAATATTTTTTACCTCAAAGACTTATCATAAGAATTAAACAAAATAATGTCTTTAAATCATTTATTAGAGTGTCTGGTATATAGCCACAATACAAATGTAACGATATCAGGACCTATACTTCTCAAGAGGCTAGAATTTTTTTTATCGATGTTAACAACATACAGAAGTACAGAATAAAGCACATTAACCAAATCTATAAATCACAGAAATTATGACCTTTCTTATCATTGTAACAATTATTGCTATTTTTATAGGAAAATGTCCAACCAAATGTAAGAGCTTGCAAATTATAAATAGATATATATCCTTATAACCTCTCCTTCTTTGAAAAAAGTGACAATGCCATAAAAATATATGTCAATACATGGCCATTCTAAAATTGTGTTTCAAGCTCCTAGCAGGTAAGCTTTTAAATCCTATTCTGGTTTATGAAATACACTCCAGCATAAATAAGATATTTTGTTTCAGGCAACTAAATGTATATTATTTTTCTAAAATTTAACAAATCTGTAAAACTATTATTAGATTTGATTCATCAGAACTTAATGGAACAAATATATCTTAGCCATAAGACTGCAGGGTGATAATTATTGTTTTATTAAAACTACCTCTGATATCACTTTGGATATCTGAATATAATACTTACTATTATTGAAAAGCATCCCCCAAAATTGAGTCTTTTTTTCCTTAGTCATTATATATGCATTCATTGCCTTAAAACTAGCACTTTGAATAAAAAATTGTTGTGACTGGGGCGCCTGGGTGGCTCAGTCGGTTAAGCGTCTGACTTCGGCTCAGGTCATGATCTCGCGGTCTGTGAGTTCGAGCCCCGCGTCGGGCTCTGTGCTGACATGCTGACAGCTCAGAGCCTGGAGCCTGCTTCACATTCTGTGTCTCCCTCTCTCTCTGCCCCTTCTCTGCTCATGCTCTGTCTCTGTCTCAAAAATAAATAAACATTAAAAAAAATTAAAAAAAAATTGTCGTGATACATTAAAATTATTCTGTGTCCATAAGCATGATATCATAGCAGTTGTAGTATTAACGATAATAATATCTACTATATGGATATTACCTACTATGTTCCAGAGATATTTTACATTCATTATCTTATTTAATCCTTGTAAAAATCCATGAATAATATATTACTATCCTCAGCTTACAAAAAGAGAAACTGAATGTTAAAATAATGAAATCAATGGCCCCAGATCACACAGGATTTTGAATAACCAAGTTCAATTTTAGAAAGGTCCCTAAATAAACTCAAAGGTTGTCAGGGTTTCAGCACATTTATTTTTTGTTGCAAACTTTAAAAAAAAATCTAGGGGCGCCTGGGTGGCTCAGTCGGTTAAGCAGCCGACTTTGGCTCAGGTCACGATCTCGCGGTCTGTGAGTTCGATCCCCGCGTCGGGCTCTGTGCTGACGGCTCAGAGCCTGGAGCCTGTTTCAGATTCTGTCTCCCTCTCTCTCTGACCCTCCCCCGTTCATGCTCTGTCTCTCTCTGTCTCAAAAATAAATAAACGTTAAAAAAAAATTTAATAAAAAAAAAATTTAAAAAAATCTAGAGCATCCTTCAGAATAGGAATACCAATGTCTTTTCTACATATTAAAAGATACTATTTTTTAACATATGAGATTGGCCAGGATTCATATGCACTGTTTCAGAAAGAAGAAGCAGTTATTGTCCTGCATTGTCAATGGAGTCTAAATTATTTAGACTGCAATAGGTAACAATTTGGCAATTTGGCTTAGCAATGTTACTTTTAGTACAATATTTCATTGATTGTAAGATGCACATACTCTTACCATATTTTGTTGATTATAAGATATATTTTAAGATCTCTAAAATTGAAGTGTATCTTATAATTGATGGTGTATATTATTTATATGGTGGTGTTTTTCTCTTTCCTCATGATACCCAAAATAATGGCATTTATTACAATAAGTAGTTAAAATTTCATGCAAAATTTAATAATATGTAGAAAAGCATATCAAAAAACACTGAATAAAAATAATACCATGATTGGGGCACCTGGGTGGCTCAGTCAGTTAGGCATCTGACTCTTGATTTAGGCTCAGACTGTGATCTCACAGTTGGTGAGATCGAGCTCCACACTGGGCTCTGCACTGACAGCACAGAGCCTGCTTGGGATGTTCATCTAGCTGCAAGTTTTACCTTTCAGGTACCCAAATACATATTTTAAAATATTATTTGAAACTATTGGGGTGCCTGAGTGTCTCAGTCAATTAAGTGTCCAACTTCAGCTCAGGTCATGATCTCATTTGTGGAGAGTTCGAGCCCCTCGTCAGGCTGTGGCTGACAACTCAGAGCCTGGACCCTGCTTTGGATTCTGTGTTTCCCTCGCTCTCTGCCCTTCCCCCACTCATGTGCTGTCTCTCTCTCTCTCTCTCTCTCTCTCTCTCTCAAAAATAAATAAAAAATAAAAAATGTAAAAAATACATTATTTGAAACTATTATATCCATAACAACATGCTTCTAATTTAAGCAATTCTTTTTTTTTCTTTTTTTTTAATTTTTTTTTTAACGTTTATATTTTTGAGACAGTGAGAGACAGAGCATGAACAGGGGAGGGGCAGAGAGAGAGGGAGACACAGAATCGGAAACAGGCTCCAGGCTCTGAGCTGTCAGCACAGAGCCCAATGCGGGGCTCGAACTCACGGACCATGAGATCATGACCTGAGCTGAAGTCGGACACTTAACCGACCAAGCCACCCAGGCACTCCTAAGCAATTCTAATTTTAAGAAGAAGAATTCCTGCTTCTTCAGGAGCCATGTAACAGTAATACAGCTCGAAATTAGAAAGGTGCAAATCTTACTGGATTACTGTTACATGGCTCCTGAAGAAGTAGGAATTCTTTCTCTTAAAAAAAATCATTATTTATCTTCTTTTTTTTGCAGGATTTCCTAAAGTTGACTTAAATTAACTATATGTTATATATAATATTTGTCCCATAATTATTTGGAATATTTTATTAAATATTGAATTGGGTTTTATTTGTTCAGTCAGTTAAGTATGATTATATTGTTTAACATAATTTCTACTTAGAAGAACAAAATATTTTCTGTTAAATTTTTCTTTTATGACTATGTACTTTGGAGATATACTTGTTTTTATTTCAACATTGACCAATGTGGTATCAGTTATCCCTTAAATTATCCAGGATATGTTTTAGATCTTTGACTTTTATTGACTTTCTTTCAGATTTCTGAGGAACATCTATTTTATTTTTTTCCTCTCGTTTTAAAAATTTACTTAAATTTGATATTTGGAAATTGTCCAGTGGTTTTCAAATTGTGGCTGTATATCTTACAAGAAAGCTATGCAGCAGAAATGGAAATTGCTTCTTGTCTTTCAGAAAGTGAAATACACAGAATTGAATGATCAGCAATAACTCAGGGCACAGATTCTCAAGAGTTAATTGTGTAAATGAGATTAACCCTAAACAGGCAACAGCAAACCTCTAGAGCCAGAAGCCCAGGAACACAGTCTTCATATAAACAAGGGGAAAAAATGGATGTTGTTGCACCACATGTTGCCTTCTACATCTATTGTTTGTGTAGCTGGAGCTTAAAAAGCCTTTGAGGACACATCCTGGAGTCGTTTACTAGCCCCTACGAAGACAGAATCTTAGTTTATAGACTTATCTACACTTCTTCGTTGACACTTTATAGTATGTGCTCCAGTGGGCCATAAAAATGCTCAGCTCGTTGTAAAAAGACCCATCTCCTTCTTTAGGAGGTTTGTTTTACCTGGAGTTTTATATGACTATTGTGACTTTCCCCTTGTTCAGTGCTTTCCGTTTCTGTTTTTCCTTTTGAGCCTTTTTGAAAAAATAGAATTTGGTGTCCTCGCATATCTTTAAATTTTTACTCTATCTTTCCACCAAAGAGTTGCAATGATAAAATTATGCTGAGGTTACTTATTTGAGAGCCTAGAAATATGTATAATATCTTAAAGTTTAAATTAAACTTGGAGAATCTTGCAGAAGTGACTTAGCACGAACAGAAAGCTATAATCACATGTTGAAATAAAAAATGCAAAGAAAATGTCATGCACTCCTCTGCTGTATTTAAGTGTAACTGTTCCACAGAAAATGAAGTGTTGGCATTAACATCATCAATGTGTTTATTCTTGTGAAGAGCGAACATCTTAATGCCATCCTGAATAAATAATGTGGTTTGTGCTGAATTGATCTCTGAAGAAAGTACAAGGAATGTAGCTAGAGGGGCCTCATTTACTCTGGTGAATAAACTCACATTCATGTGTGGGTGTCATATTTATATGCAGATGAACTGAACACCTGCAATCTTAAAAATAAAGCATAAGCTACTTACAAACTTCTCCTTGCATTTAGTGTACTGGTATATAAATATATGCTGAGGAAAAACTATCTATTAGAAACTAATGTGTTGTAATTAATTTTTCTAGTGTGCAAGATCATAGAACCTCACAGGATTCAGAAGAATTTTACCATAAGGGTTTATGTATAAACTTTCCTTCATGTCTTCCTTAATTATTGATTTATATATAAATTCTACATTTTATGAGAATGCTACTGAACAAGTTTATGATACTAACTTTTCCCATTTCAAAAATTCCTCATGAACTTTAGTGTAACAGCACAGAAAAAGGGCAGGACTAGCCCTTTAGGATCTTTGGATGCAATTCAAAATAGTCACCATCAGATGGTGATGGAAGTTTAGTAACCATGGGGATTTTTCTACCTTTGATCCTAAACATAGAGAACTCTGGATTGAGAGGCATCCAAACTGTAAACAACCTATATATAACAAAACATGTTGTTTGGGCCTAAGACTTATCATTATTCATATATGGATTTGGTTATATTCAACCTCCAATATCTATATGAATTTGATGCTTAAGAAGATGTTAACAAGTCAGAATTTCTCCTTCCCTTGTGTCTACATATCGATTTATATCTGCTAATTTACATCATCCGCTGTAGAGTCTTTTGAAATTAAAAGAGATTTGGATTCAACCCACAATAAAGCTATATCATATAAAATATTTTTGTTGTGAACTAAACTGACCTTGGTTAAATAAACTACGATATAGCGTCCTGCTGTGATGACTGAAATTCTATCAAGAATAAGGAAGTCAAAGAGAAACAGTGATGTATCTAGTATCAGAACTAAATGCTATCTAGTCACTGGATCATCATTTTGGTGATGGTGCTGGTGGAGCTTTGAGGTGAATATCCGTGTCTTTCTGTTTGTGTCAGTCAGTCTATGAATTCAAAGGAATTCATCATTAATAGCTATAATTTTGTCCCTATGCAATTTTGCTGTGGAAAGCTTCCTGACTGTGTGAAACACAGACCTATGGCATTTCACCCTCTTACAGTAAAGCTAGAAATGGTGTGTGTTAACTGAGACACCTACAACATTTGTTGTTTTCTGGCTTGGTAAGGAGTTTGCCAGTGAGAAGGGCCAATGGCATCCAGTTGTACATTACAGGGGAAGCCGACATACAAGGGACAGTTAGTACTCATTTAGAGTGAGAGCATCTTGGGCTCATTGGCCTTTAAGTTTCTGTGGAGGATCTCACTTACCAACCATATTCAAAGCTGGCGAACAACTGCTTTGTCTCACTGGCAGCAATCTTGGAGATTTTCAGAAATTTGAAGGCAGAAGACCCTGGTTAAGGCTGGCATCCCTACAGTGAGTCACTTGGAAGATAAGAGCATAAAGATAAATTTGGATTATTTTTGTAGATGTAGCTTCTTTTACATCCACGAACATGAAACTTGAGGTGCAGAAGTTATTCATAAAAAAAAAATAATTATTAAAATATTCAAGTGGGGAATTTTTCTTTCTACAACTCGAGTAGAACTGTACAGTAAAACCTGGGATTGCTAGTAACTTTTTCTGCGATGTTCCCTAAGAGGAGCAAACATTCCTAATAAATTTTAACACAGCAAATGAGTGATGTCTTGCAATATGAGTAGTCCATGATGCCAAATGTTATCACAGTTGAGCCAATGGTTCTTCTTTTTCTTTCTCTCTCTCTCTCTCATTGTGGAATCATGGGTGATCGTCTCCCATGCTCAGATGCTCAGTATTAGGCCACAGTGTTTGGAAGAAATCAGTGATTTCTCAGAACATCAGAAGATGCCCACAACTGGTACTAGTGTATTTTTTGTCACTTCAAAGCACCTATGGACAGTCCTTTGCTTTTCCGTAAAAGAGTAAGCTTAGGATTGCTTTGCTTCGTTCTAGGTCAGGCTGCCTGCAGATATAGACCCTTTCCTCTGCTGACTTATTGCCAATAACATTAAATACAGTATGTGACAAGATTTTATTAATACTATACTATAGTCAACATCTGTGCAAGCATATAGAATGGCCTCCATGCAGAAGACGGTTCCATTGAGCTAATAGATACCAGTGATTCCATTAGTGATAGCAAAAGTTGTCCTACACAATAACCTTCCACTCTCTGTCTCCCTTACACCAGCCACGAAGGTTTTCATGGTAAGTACAGGTTAACTTACTTATTTTTCTTTATGTTTTGTATTTTATTTATTAATTTGCATTATATTACAGTATTATAATCATTTTACATGAATATTTTGGGTTCTGGAACAAATCATCTGATTTTCCATTATTTCTTATGGGAAATTTGGTTTCGTATAAAAGTGCTTTGGATTATAAGCATGTTTCTGGAACGAATTATGCTCACAAACCAAGATTTTACTGTATTCTGTTTCTTAATTCTGAAGAACTAGTGAATGCTTAACTTACAGATGGGTATTCCTTCCTGTTCATATCTAGGAGTACTTTTTGTTGTTTGAACTTAAAATTTGAATTTAAATGTTATTTGAATGAAGACCAACCTAAGTTGGTTGCAATTGAAGTCTCCCACATCCTTTCCCTCTTCCTTCACTTCCCAAACATCAATTGAAGGCCCTAATTTCCCTGCTAAGATCTCCCAAACTGAAAATCAGAATATTTTAACAATAAAGAAAGTATTGAATATTTACCTTTAAAATACCATTATAAATAAATAAATAAATAAATAAATAAATAAATAAATAGACATTTAATATAAATAAAATGTCATTACAATACTGCTACATCGAGCATATATGCTATAGATCTATCTAAAGAGCTAATAAAAATGCCACTTAGATGAGGAGCCAAGATTGCAGAACAGCATCAAAGTTTTTTGTGTGTCTCACGTTCACAAAATACAGCCAGACCAATACTACACCATCCTGTACACCTAGAAAACTAACCTGAGGATTAACACAACAATCTGTACAACCTGAACCACAGAATTCAGCAGGTACACAGCATGGAGAGGTGAACTGGGGGAGAGAGAAGCCACAGAGGGCAGGGAGCTGCTTTTGTCTGTAGAGAGAGGATGGAGTTGGGGTTTGGGGGGGGAGATTACAGGAAAAGAACACCCCGTAAAAGCTGCTGGAGAGAAAGTAAAATAGTGTAAACAGCCACAGGGACTGAACTAAAAAGGGAGGAAGGAGAAAGGAGATGGTTTAAATTCCATTAAGACATAAACAGGGGGAGCACAGAGTCTGAAACTCTGCAGCACAATATTTGGCGGTACTCTGGTGGGAAGTGAGAATCCACAGAAGCAGAGTGGAGTCCAGGGGTCTTCAGGCCACATGGGGAGAGGTGGTTCCCCTGCTGGGAGGGCACCTGGTAGAGGCTGTGTGGGTTTCCCAAACGCAAGGCCCAAGTGGACCCAGGAGAACAACCACATTGGCTGGTGCTGGAACAAGGTCTTTAAGGGTGAAGCCTCGTGCCAGAAGTGTGTTGTGATTTTCCATAATCCCTGAAATGCTGCTGCTACACTATCTTGAGAATTTTTTCTGGGGCGGGCTGGCACCTGGCCACAGTTTCTGGATATTGGCAACAGCATGGACCCGCAAACATTCCTGGATGAGGCCAGCACCCAACCATTGTTCAGTGACACCCTCCTGCAGAGGGGCAGAACGGGTCAAAGCCGCAGTCCCTCAGAAGTAAGGGGTTGGGAAAAACAGTCGCATCTGAGACAAAACTCAGGAGGGAGGTGCTGCCTGGGGCTTCATCATGCATTGTGTAAAAGCACAGAGTGGACAGAAGCTAAAGATAAAAGACAAGTGCATTATTGCTTATCAGGGAGAACAGCGTTCCAATACTAGAGACTGGGTAGCTGGGTAGCTGGGTAGCGATTTTCACAGCTCTCACATTTGCACATAGGCACCTACCAGCACCACAACAATCCACCCCAGTAAGCTAAGCAGCGTCATCTAGTGGAAAATGGAACATTTACACTAACCCATGCACAACTGGGCCAGCCTCGCTCTTCAGGAACACAAGTATCTCTACCAGATTAGTTTAAGTACTGTAAAGCACTTCATAGTTCTACTTCTAAGGAAAACAAAGTAATTTCAGTCATATTTTAGTCTGTTCGCCCATCTATCTATTCAGTTTTTCATTCTCTCTTTTTTTTCTCTTTTCTTTTTTCTTTTCCTAATTTCTTTTCTTTTTCTTGAATACAGAAGGAGAAAAAAATTCATTTTTATTTTCAATTCTTATTAAAAATATCTTTCTTTAATTTTTTCTAATAAAATTATTACTTTTCTGTAATTTTTTTTCAAATTCTATTTTACCTTCATCATTTTATTTTAGTCTACTTCAATGTATTCATTTTTGCAAATTTTCAAATGATTTCCTCTTTTTTTGTTCTTTCCCCATTTTTCTCTAATCTATCAAGCCCTTTCAACACCTGACCAAAACATTTAGGATCCAGCATCATTTATTTGATTTGTATGTGTGTATGTGTTTGTTTTTAATTGTTAATTGTAATATTTTTTAAAAATATTAATTTTTTTTAATTTCATTTTTTATCTCATTAATTTATTTTCTCCCCTCAAAATGATGAAACAAAAGACTTCACCCCAAAGGAAAGAAAGAGCAGGAAGACATGACATCCAGGGACTTAAACAACACAGAAACAAGCAAGATGTCTGAATCAGAATTTAGAATCACGATAATAAGAATACTAGCTGGAGTCGAAAAAAGATTAGAATCCCTATTTGTGGAAATAAAAGAAGCAAAAGCTAGTGAGGATGAAATAAAAAATGTTATAACTGAGCTGCAATCTCAAATGGAGGCACGGCAGCAAGGATGGGTGTGGCAGAACAGAGAATCAACAATATAGAGGAGAAACTTACAGAGAATAATGAAGCAGAAAAAAAAGGGAGATGAAGGCAAAAGAGCACGATTTAAGAATAAGAGAAATCAGTGGCTCATTAAAAAGGTACAACATCAGAATATAGGGATCCCAGAAGAGGAAGAGAGAAAAATAGGGGTAGAAGGTTTATGTGAGCAAACCCTAGTGGAAAATTTTCCTAAACTGGGGAAAGACACAGGTAACAAAATCCAGGAAGCACAGAGGACTCCCATTAGATTAAACAAAAACTGACCATCAATAAGGCATATCATAGTCAAATTCACAAAATACTCAGGCAAGGAGAGAATCATGAAAGCAGCAGGGGGAAAAGTCCATAACCTACAAGGGAAGACAGATCAGGTTTGCAGCAGACCTAGCCACAGAAACTTGGCAGGCCAGAAAGGAGTGGTGGGATATGTTCAATGTCCTGAATCAGAAAAAGATGCAGCCAATATTTTTTTATCCAGCAAGGCTGTCTTTCAAAATAGAAGGAAAGATAAAAAGTTTCCCAGAAAAGCAAAAATTAAAGGAGTTTGTGACCACTAAACCAGCCCTGAAGGAATTTTGAAGGGGAATCTCTGAGGGGAGAAAAAATGAAAACAAACAAATAAATGAAGACCAAAAGCAACAAAGACAAGAAAAGACCAGAGAAGATCACCAGAAACTCCAACTCTACAAGCAAAATCATAGCAATAAATTAATATCTGTCAGCACTCACTCTAAACATCATTGGACTCAATGATCCAATCAAAAGACATAGGGTAACAGAATGGATAAGAAAACAAGATCCATCTATATGTGGTTTACAAGAGACCCACCTGAGACCTAAAGACACGTTCAGATTGAAAATAAGGGGATGGAGAACCATCTATCATGCTAATGGTCAACAAAAGAAAGCTGGAGTAGCCATACTTATATCAGACAATCTAGACTTTAATATAAAGACTGTATCAAGAGATGAAGAAGGGCATTATATCATAATGAAGGGGTCTATCCACCAAGAAGACTTAACAATTGTAAACATTTTTGCACCAAATGTGGCAGTACCCAAATATATAAATCAATTAATCACAAATATAAAGAAACTCATTGATAAAAATATCATAAGAGTAGGGGACTTCAACACCCTACTCACAGCAGTGGACAGATCATCTAATAAAAAAATCAACAAGAAAACAATGGATTTGAATGACAGACTGGACCAGATGAACTTAACAGATATATTCAGAACATTTCATCCTAAAACAGTGGAATACACATTCTTCTCCAGTGCACATGGAACGTTCTCCAGAATAGACCACATACTGGGACACAAATCAACCCTCAACAAGTACAAAAAGATTGAGAGCATACCATGCATATTTTCAAACCACAACTCTGTGAAATCGAAATCAACCACAAGAAAATTTGGAAAGGTAACAAACACTTGGAGACTAAAGAACATCCTACTAAAGAAAGAATGGGCTAACCATGAAGTGAAAAAGGAAATTAAAAAGTTCATGGAAGCCAATGGAAATGATAACCCCACAACCCAAAATCTCTGGGATGCAGGAAAGGCAGTTATAAGAGGAAAGTACATAGCAATCCAGGACTCCCTAAAGAAGGAAGAAAGATTTCAGATACACAACCTAGCCTTACGCCTTAAATAGCTAGGAAAAAAAAAAAAAAAAACAAAAAAAAAAACCAAAAAAACAGCAAATAAATCCCCAAAACAGCAGAAGACAGGAAATAATAAAGATTAGAGCAGAAATTAATGCTATTGAAACCAAAACCAAAACCAAAACAAAAACAAAAACAAAAACAAAAAAACCAGTAGAACAAAACCATGAAACCAGAAGCTGGTTCTTTGAAAGAATTAACAAAATTGATAAGCCCCTAACCAGTTTGATCAAAAATAAAAAGGAAAAGACCCAAATAAATAAAATCAAGAATGAAAGAGGAGAGATCACAACCAATACAGCAAAAATAAAAACAATAATAAAAGAATATTATGAGCAATTATATGCCAATAAAATGGGCAATCTGGAAGAAATGGACAAATTCCTAGAAATATATACACTACCAAAACTGAAACAGGAAGACATAGAAGATTTGAACAGACCCATAACCAGTAAGGAAATCGAATTAGTAATCAAAAATCTCCCCC
Organism: Panthera leo; assembly: GCF_018350215.1. NCBI lineage: Eukaryota > Metazoa > Chordata > Mammalia > Carnivora > Felidae > Panthera > Panthera leo. The sequence goes on along the minus strand of NC_056682.1, from coordinate 88,478,599 downwards.
CAAAAACAAGAGTCCAGGGCCAGATGGCTTTCCAGGGGAATTCTACCACACATTTAAAGAAGAGTTAACCCCTATTCTCTTGAAGCTGTTCCAAAAAATAGAAATGGAAGAAAAACTTCCAAACTCTTTCTATGAAGTCAGCATTATCTTGATTCCAAAACCAGACTGAGACCCCATCAAAAAGGAGAACATCTCAAAAATGAGACCCCATCAAAAAGGAGACCCCATCAAAAAGGAGACCAATTTTCCTGATGAACATGAATGCAAAAATCCTCAACAAGATATTAGCCAACCGGATCCAATAATACATTAAAAAAATTATTCATCACAACCGAGTAGGATTTATACCTGGGATGCAGGGCTGGTTCAATATCCGCAAAACAATCAATGTGATTCATCACATCAATAAAAGAAAGGACAAGAACCGTATGATCCTCTCAATAGATGCAGAGAAACCATTTGACAAAATACAGCATCCTTTCTTGATCAAAACCCTCTAGAAATTAGGGATAGAAGGGGCATACCTCAAGATCATAAAAGCTATATATGAAAGACCCAACTCTAATATCATCCTCAATGGGGAAAACCTGAGAGCTTTCCCCCTAAGGACAGGAACAAGACTGGGATGTCCACTCTCGCCACTATTATTCTACATAGTATTAGAAGTTTAGCCTCTTCAATCAGACAACACAAAGAAATAAAAGGCATCCAAATCGGCCAGGAGGAGGTCAAACTTTCACTCTTCGCAGATGACATGATAGTCTATATGGAAAACCTAAAAGATTCCACCAAAAAAACTGCTAGAATTCATGAATTCAGCAAAGTTGCATGATGCAAAATCAATGCGCAGAAATCGGTTGCATTCCTATACACCGACAATGAAGCAACAGAAAGAGAAATCAAGAAATCAATCCCACTTACAGTTGCACAAAAAAACAATAAAATACCTGGGAATAAATCTAACCAAAGAGGTGAAAAATCTATACACTGAAAACTATAGAAAGCTTATGGAAGAAATTGAAGAGGACACAAAAAAATGGAAAAAAGATTTAATGCTCCTGGATAGGAAGAACAAATATTGTTAAAATGTCAACATTACCCAAAGCAATCTACATATTCAATGCAATCCCTATCAAAGTAACACCAGCATCTTCACAGAGCTAGAACAAACAATCCTAAAATTTGTATGGAACCAGTAAAGACCCCGAATAGCCAAAGCAATCTTGAAAAAGAAAACCAAAGCAGGAGGCATCACATTCCCAGACTTCAAGCTGTACTACAAAGCTGTAATCATCAAGACAGTATGGTACTGGCACAAGAACAGACACTCAGGTCAATGGAACAGAATAGAGAACCCAGAAATGGACCCACAAATGTGTGGCCAATTAACTAATCTTTGACAAAGCAGGAAAGACTATCCAATGGAATAAAGACAGTCTCTTCAGCAAGTGGTACTGGGAATACTGGACAGCGACATGCAGAAGAATGAACCTGGCCCACTGTGTTACACCAGACACAAAAGTAAACTCAAAATGGAAGAGAAAGACCTCAATGCAAGACAGGAAGCCATCAAAATCCTCAAGGAGAAAAAGCAAGAAAAAACCTCTTTGACCTCAGCTGCAGCAACTTCTTACTCAACACATCTCTGGAGGCAAGGGAAACAGAAGCAAAAATGAACCTCTGGGACCTCATCAAAATAAAAAGCTCCTGCACAGTGAAGAAAACAATCAGCAAAACTAAAACGCAACTAACAGAATGGGAGAAGATATTTGCAAATGACATATCAGATAAAGGGTTAGTATCCAAAATCTATAAAGAACTTATCAAACTCAACACCTAAAACACAAATAATCCAGTGAAGAAATGGGTAAAGGACATGAATAGACACTTCTCCAAAGAAGGCATCCAGATGGCCAACCGACACATGAAAAAACACTCAACATCACTCATCATCAGGGAAATACAAATCAAAACCACAATGAGATACCACCTCACACCTTTCAGAATGGCTAACATTAACGACCCAGGCAACAACAGATGTTGGCGATGATGTGGAGAAAGAGGGTCTCTTTTGCATTGCTGGTGGGAATGCAAGCTGGTGTAGCCACTCTGGAAAACAGTATGGAGGTTCCTCAAAAAATTAAAAATATAACTACCCTACCACCCGGCAATTGCACTACTAGGTATTTATCCAAGGTATACAGGTATGCTCTTTCAAAGGGACACATGCACCCCAATGTTTTTAGCAGCACTATCAACAATAGCCAAAGTGTGGAAAGAGCTCAAATATCTATCGATGGATGAATGGATAGTGAAGATATGATATATATATATAAATATATATATGTACATATACATATATACATATGTGTACATATACATATATACATATACATATACATATACATATACATATACATATACACATATACATATACATATACATATACAATGGTGTATTACTGGGCAATCAAAAATAATGAAATCTTACAATTTGCAATTACGTGGATGGAAATAGATGATATTATGCTAAGCAAAATTAGTCAGTCAGGGAAAGACAAATATCATATGACTTAACTCATATGAGGACTTTAAGACACAGAACAGATGAACATAAGGTAAGGGAAGGGAAGCAAAAATAATATAAAACAGGGAGGGGGACAAAACAGAAAAGACTCATAAATATGGAGAACAAACTGAGGGTTACTGGAGGAGTTGTGGGAGGGAGGATGGGCTAAATGGGTGAGGGACATTAAGGAATCTACTCCTGAAATCATTGTTGCACTATATGCTAACTAATTTGGATGTAAATATAAAAAATGAAATTAAAAAATATGAGGAATAAAAAAGAAGGAAAAAAAAAGATAATGAACCTATTACCCCCCATATGTCTGATGTTCTTTTGTGATTCCCATTTTTGTTTCTCCTACAACAGCCCCAATCACCAATTTAATTTTTGTCAATATAGATTCATGTGCACATTCTAGAAATTTTTCAAAAATAGAATTATAAAACATTATGTTGCTCCTTAAATAAAAAAAAAAGAATTGTAACAATGATAATAAATGAAGAAATACCTCAGGGAAAAAATGCCATTAACATAAAGAAAGTATTAGGGATGGAAATGGACATGAAGAAGCAGAAATGAGATGATGTGGGCAAGAGGAGCTCGAACAAGACACAGCACAGTGCCAAACACTGCAGGTAAGAGAATTGGGAGAGAGAAAATTTCACTAAATACTAAGATTCTAGTGTTGAAAACGGGGCACCTGGGTGGCTCAATTGGTTAAGTGTTGGACTTCAGCTCAGGTCTTATTAATCTCACAGCTTATGAGTTCAAGCCCCACTTTGGGCTCCATGCTGGCCGTGCTGAGCCTGCTTGGGATTCTCACTCTGTCCTCTCTCTCTGCCCCTGCCCTGTTCATACTTTTTCTCTCACTCAAAATAAAATTAAAAAAAAAAAAAGGGGGCTCTGAACAGAATTGGTAGGCAAACCCATGAAGATAATTGGTTTCAGAGGTGAAGTTAGAAAGTATAACTATATATGAAATATAGAAGAACTATTGTGTATATCTGTAGGGGCAAATTCCTTTGAACAAAATTAGAATTAAAATTAGTATATACTTATGTACTTATTTATAAACACATATAGATCACTAGAATTTTATAATGAGCATAATGTAATTTTACGTTATAAAGATGCTCTATAGAGACTGGTGAATATTAACCCCACTGTCTGAATATAAGTACTATTAAAAATAAAGGTGACAAGAGACAATAGGAACCACTGTCCATATATATAGAAAATAGAAGGAGATTCTTCCATTTAGAAGATAGTCATATAATTAAAGGGTCAAAATGTATAAATTTAGTATGAAGATTCCTTTTAATATAGTGCCAAAGAACTTGGCCAGAAGTAGCAATGCAAAGTTCACACCATTGAATACTGCCAAAACACCTTTTATACTACTGAGTAATATATATTTTGGGTAATGTATTTTTAAAGCTAAAGTTATTTTTTAAAGTTTCAAAGTCATTTTTTGAGGTGACTATTGTATTCATTTTTTTAAATTTCTGGTAAGCTTGAAAGATTTTTCCAGTGCATATTGGTCATTTGTATTTCATTTTGATATGGCCTGCTATATATATATATATTTTTCTGTTTAGATTGCCATATTTATGTAATGTAGCAGACAATTAACCATTAAAGTTTAGCATCACTGTTTTTGGGCACTGTTTTCACTTAGCAAAATGTCTTGTTATCCAGGCAACATGACTTGGAAGGAATCAACAAAATGATTGTTAAATTACTATGCCTAAGAAATGAACAGTGACTCAGGATAAAGTAGGGCAAGAAAAGAGGAAAGAAGAGTAGGGAGAGAGGGAAGAAAAGCAGGATTAGGAGGCTCTAGCTTGAAGAAAAGGCAGGAAACAATTTTTCCAGTGTCAGGATGACCTAGACTCTTAAGGAGGAGGTTTCTCATATTCACAGCTGCTGTTGCTATGATGAATATCACTTCTATGAATCGAAAGAAAATAATATAAGCCCCTGGAAATTTGCATAATACTGGGGGCAGCATTGTCCTTACCATTAGAAACAGGATTATAATTTTAATCTCTAACTAATTATATTTTTTATCATAAAGAGTAACCTCAGTTTACCTCCAAGTTGGCATAGTAATTAAGGTGCTGGAATCTCACTGCTTTGGTTCATATCCTGGATTCCACAATATCTAGCCTTATGAACTTAATCTCTCTAAAACTCATCTCACCTGTCAAATGCAGATAATATTGGTACCTACATGATAGGGCTCTTATGTGGATTTAGTGAAATAATCCTGGTAAAATCCTCAGCTCATGTCTGAAACAAAGTAAACACTCATTAAATGTCAACCATTATTTATATCTTTCTTTGCACACGTGTATATTGTACAATTGGGAACAAAGAACTTGTCACAGAATAGAATTTTGTATCCTCTATTTTTCACTAAACATTCTGTGTCTTTTCTATGTGCTTTAACATTTTTCCAAACTATAATTTTGATGTTATATGGATATACTTTATTTAATGTTACATAGTAAAAGCTAACTTCTCCAATTTTATAATATATGTATATATATAGATACACATATATTCCTGTATTATAAATAAAATTATATTTTAGTTTGTATTTGTTGAATAACTAATGTGATAAAACATTTTATCACTTATTGGCACTAGATTACTTGTTTTTTGAATTGGCTGTTCTCTGTTTTTGTTTTTTTCTAAGTTGGGGTTGGTATTTGATCAGCATTTTTAACATTACTGAAAAAGAAAATATATATTATGCACTAAACAAATAACTAACAGCTGCTCTTTTGTACTTAATCTGTTGACAATGTGAAGATTACCTGATTTCTGTTCTTTCCTTATTCATTTGTTTATGTTTGCTTATATTACAGAGGTTTCTATATATAGAAGTAAGGCAGCTTACTAGACTATTAACATTAAAATTAGAGATCTAATTAGAAGTTAGGACTAAGTCTAACATGCTAACACATAGCATAGCAAATGCTTCCATATTTACTCAGGTTGGATCTAAACTCTGACAGTAAAATTGGGGGAAAAAAAAGGTCTGATCAAGTAGGAAACTTGCAAACTGTATAAAGTAAAAAGAATACAGTTCTTGTGGATGAACACAAATATTAGAAAACAAATATTCGTTTGAAAAAATATATGTTCTATTTTTCTTCTTGTTTTACTTAAAGACTATATGTTCTGTTTTTTTAAAAAAAGGTTATTTATTTATTTTGAGAGAGACAAAGACAGTGCCAGTGGGGGAAGAGCAGAGAGAGAGAGAGAGAGAGAGAGAGAGGGAGAGAGAGAGACCAAGAATCCCAAGCAGGTTCGCACTGTCAGCGCAGAGCTCGATGCGGGGCTCAAATCCAGGAAATCATGAGGTCATGGCCCAAGCTGAAACTCAGAGTCAGCTGCTTAACTGACCTAGCAACCCAGGCACCTCTGTTTTGCTTTTTTCTTATGTTTACTCTTCGTGTACTGCCATAGAATGTAAGCTCCACAAGAGTAGGTAACCTTAGTGTGCTCAGCAATGTATCGCAGGATTCTACAAAAATGTTTGACACAAAATTGTTGCGTAATACATACTTTTGAATGTAAGTGTTAATACAAATGAAAAAAAAAAGGCCACTCCTTTTGTAGCAACGTGGATGGAACTGGAGAGTGTGATGCTAAGTGAAATAAGCCATACAGAGAAAGACAGATACCATATGGTTTCACTCTTATGTAGATCCTGAGAAACGTAACAGAAACCCATGGGGGAGGGGAACGAAAAAAAAAAAGAGAGATTAGAGTGGGAGAGAGCCAAAGCATAAGAGACTCTTAAAAACTGAGAACAAACTGAGGGTTGATGGAGGGTGGGAGGGAGGGGAGGGTGGGTGATGGGTATTGAGGAGAGCACCTTTTGGGATGAGCACTGGGTGTTGTATGGAAACCAATTTGACAATAAATTTCATATATAAAAAAATATAATAAAAAAAAATAAAAAAAAATAAAAAAGGCCACTGAACAAACATATGCACCAACTGAGCTAATGTTGTGATACCCATAAGCTATCAAATCATCTGTCCTCTCCCTGCGGAAGAAATGACTTTCTTGAGTTATTTATTCCTATACAGCTGTTTACAATTTTACTACACATTATTATTATTCCTAAGCAGTAAATATGCTACTGCTTTGTATACTTATCATTTATTTTGTTTGTTAAATTCATCTTTATTGATCATTTATTTTACTGGTCTACAACGATCCATTATATGAAAACGTCACTGTTGTGGACTGAATTATGTTCCCTAAAATTCATATGCCGAGGCCTTAATGTGTCTCTATTCGAGGATAGAGCTTTCAAAGAAATAAAGTCACATGAGGTCATTATATTAGGTGACTAATACAGTCACTATTTTTCTGTTTTCATGTTACCGGACATTGGTATCAGATATGTTCTAAGTTTCACCACTAAGAACAACAGTAAAATTATCTTGCTTTTACTTGTTATTGTGTATACATACACAGAACTGTCTCTGGATCAGCAACCAAGAGGCGGACTTGTACCTTAAAATTTCCTCTTCAATATTTACCCTATATCCATATTGTTCTGTAATGTGATTATATCAGATATGCTCAACATGGCCTTAGGATTCCCTGTTGCACCACATCTAAAACATTTAGTGTTGTCAGACTTTAACGGTTTCCCAATCCAATTAGTAGTAAATAATATCTCATTGTGATTTTTAAATTTTTTTTAATGTTTATTTATTTTTGAGAGACAGAAAGAGAGAGAGAGAAAGCATGAGTAGGGGAAGGGCAGAGTGACAGGGAGACATAGAATCCTAAGCAGGCTCCAGGCTCTGAGTTGAAGCACAGAGTCTGACATGAAGCTCAAACCCACAAAGGGTGAGATCATGACCTGAGCTGAAGTTGGACGTTTAACTGACTGAGCCACTCAGGCACTCCTCATCATGCTTTTAATTTGTATTTTCATGATTACTCTTATGATCGCATAATTTTTCACAGGCTAGTGTTTATTTATGATCTCTCTTTGAATGTCCTTTTCATTTGTCTATTTTGGTACTGTTGTCTTCCCTGATTGATTTCTCAAAGTTTCCTATCATGTAAATACTAATCAGGTCAAGACTACAATGTAAAGATTTTCTTTCTGTGACTCAGCTTTTGTATTTGAGGTGTCCTGTACAGAATATATATTGTAGACTTTGTCATAATGACATATATTAATAACTACCTTGGTAGGGAATATAGTCAATGTTGTTATATGTAGTACCTTGTCAGATTATAGCTACACTTTGGTGAGCTTAGCATAAGATATAAACTTGTTGAATAAATATGTTGTACACCTGAAACTAGTGTTAACACTGTGTGTCAACTATCCTCCTACGAAAGTAAATAAATAAATACATGATATTATCCTAAAAATTACCTTTGTTGTTCGTGGTTTATACTTTTTCTTAAAAGAAATCTTTCATTACACCCAATAATTGTCAAATTTATTGATAAAATTTGTTAAATTGTGACTTTAATTTAAGACTTTCATCTACCTAGATATTGTTTAAATACTGTATAAAATAGGGACACAATTTTATTTTTTAATTTTCTAATCTAAACAAACAACATTTACAGTAGAGCTCGTATTTTCCCACAATTGTATATTTAGCATTTTTTGAAAATTACAATTCATGTGTTGCTAACATTTAAGTGCAATTCATTTTTTTTTTTAATTTTTTTTTTCAACGTTTTTTATTTATTTTTGGGACAGAGAGAGACAGAGCATGAACGGGGGAGGGGCAGAGAGAGAGGGAGACACAGAATCGGAAACAGGCTCCAGGCTCTGAGCCATCAGCCCAGAGCCCGACGCAGGGCTCGAACTCACAGACCGCGAGATCGTGACCTGGCTGAAGTCGGACGCTTAACCGACTGCGCCACCCAGGCGCCCCCCTAAGTGCAATTTATTTTTATACATTGATTTTGCATCAGAATTGGTACAGTATCCATTCATTGCACCCAATCACTATTAATTTATTAATTTTCATAATTTGTCTATAGAGTCTGTTAGGTTTTCCATATTTATGACAATAAAGTTTGGAAATAATGAAATGTTTACTTGTTTTATTTATTGTGAAATTTTTGTTGAGATCATAATTTATGAGATCATACTGTGAATTCCATACTGGTCAACAGTGATTAAAAGCAACAAAAGACAACATTGTTTTCCAAAGGAAATTACATTCACAATTTTTTTCTTCTTGCTAATTAATCCCCATTTTTCCTTCACCTTATTTATCTACCCCCCTCCACCCCCAGCATCACTTCTTGTACTGACAACCCTGAATTTCCTTTTGGGGGTTCATTTGTTTCTGGAAAGTTGCCTCTATTTCTAGGACTAAATACAAGTAGAGCCAATAAGCGCACTCAATCTCCAGGAAGCAGTGATTGTATCGCAGATAACATAAAATATATATGAGATTTCGTCTTCATTGACTAAATCATCTGGTGTTTATTGAATCCTTACTAGTGAGAGAAGATACAAAGATTAAAAAATTTTTTTTTAAGTTTATTTATTTTGAGAGAGACAGAGACAGAGTAAGTGGGAGAAGGGCAGAGAGAGAGAGAAAGAGAGACAATCCCAAGCAGACTCTGTATTGTCAGCATAGAGCCTGGATACAGGGCTCAAACTCATGAAACTGTGAGATCATGACCTGAGCCGAAACCAAGAGCTGGATGCTTAACCAACTGAGCCACCCAGACACCCTAAAGAAACAGATTTTTACGTCAAGATTTGCATAGAGGAATAAATAGCAACAGCAGAAGATGCCAAGTGAAATAGGAGCTCAGCAATTGAGGCTGTAAATGTTGCCTCAGTATTTCAGGACATGAGATAAATATGGGGTGAGGGCAGGATAAAGCGTATACATGTTTTAAACATTAGAAACACTGAGAAGAAACCAAGAAGACACCTGTCTTTAAAAATTCCCAAGAGGGGGCACCTGGTTGATTCATGTGTATAAGCACCACTCTGGATTTGGGGTCAGATCATGATCTCATGGTTCATGAGTTTGAGCCCCACGTCGGGCTCTGCACTGACAGTGTGGAACCTGCTTGAGATTCTCTCTCTCCCTCTCTCTCTGCCTCTCTCCTGCTTGCTCTCTCTGTCTTTCTCAAAATAAACATCTTAATGCCCTAGTGAAGAAACTAGAAGTTCATACATAAAGTTTAATATTTGTTACATCTTTAAGGCTCTGTATGTAGAGTGTGTGCTTAGGTTGATGTATAATTTGCATCTATGTGATTTTTGTTAAGGTGTTTTTTAATGAGTTATTCTCAATAACCTGTTTTGTTTATTTTAGAAATGAGTTGACACATTTCCTAATATATGACACAGTTCCTTCCCAGACAACTAGACCGAGTGAGCTATACTTGACCATTAAAAATAAAAATTTTCCTCTTGAATGGGAAAAAAAATGCCCTAGCAACTCAACTGGAGACTTTTCAAAATAATGATACAGGAAAGGAAGTTTCAATCTTGTTGACCTCTTACTGAAGAAAAATATATATAGAATGCTAAATGAGATGTTCTGGCAGTGGAATGAAAAAGGTATCAAGTTGCATGATTCCAAAATGTGATTTTCATTCATATTACTTTTACCAAACTTACTCTACTGCGCAACTATTCCAGATAATTCAAGGGGCAGAATCTATAATCCTGGTTTCTAGCTGTCTTTTTGCAGGATTCTTGAATTAGCTTAATGAGCTACAGTTGCATTAACTACTGTTGTTTCTAAAAGCTGTGAAATCACTTTGTGGTATTTTTTCCCCCTCTGGAAAACAAAAAGACCTCAAGAAAAAAGTTATACTATATGAAGTGAGATATCTGAACCTTGTAAACAATGTGCAGAAATGGCTTGAGACTATTGTAAGTATCACCTCTGAGTCGTTTATATGCCAGTTATACTATTTTGTTTCCTTGGAATGAATGTGACAGTGATTTATTTTCCTCAGTCTTTTCTTGGAATGTACATTTTGTTGACAGGTTTTTTTTAACTCTTTTACTAATTATTTACAGCTTTATTGAGGTGTCATTGACAAAAATTTATTTGTGGAGAGTATCATTTTTATAATGCTTACAAAAGGGCAATAAAGCAAACATCCATGATCTTATGGATCAGCTTTATTAAATATTAATACTTTTGTCTTATTTGCTTGACTTTTTTTGCCAAATATCAATTAACATTTATTGAACTCCTGCTAGTTTTTTAAAAGTCATATTTGGCTTTACTTAGGTTAAAATATTTCAACAAGTCTATAAGTACATAAAACAAAAATATACAGCCTATATTTATCACAATATTATCTTTGTAACAATTACCCTAGCAAAGAAACAAAACATTAGCCAACAACAACACGCCCTTTTCTTGTTCTCTCCCATTACTAACCACCTCCTTTTTCCCTCCAAAATAATCACAATCTTGACAATTCCTATTAGGGATCTAGAGACGGTAGTAAAGCCAAATCAACTAAATAAAGTAATTGTAATTATATTTAACTGATGCTCTCAGAAAGTCAGTCCACCTCTAGCTTAAACTTGCTCTTTTATTCCGAACATTTCAGATACCAACCTAAATATGGTGGAGGTATCTGGGTCATCTTCCTCATGGAAATTCCTGGATTCCAATTTTTGTATCCTTAGTCCCACAAGATTGTCAAGTAGTTCTTGGAACATAAATCTCTCAGTCACTTCTTCCAGAATTAACAAATATCCCAAGGCTAAAGCAATCTCAAATTCCAAATTTAAAATGCTTGAATTGCATCTTTTCCAATGCTTGGTCTACCAATTCTTCACAGTCTTGCTAACTTGTCAATTCTTTCAAACATATGCTTATTTATGCTTTGTCCAGCTTTTCCAATTGTTCTTAGCAAGACTGTTGATCAAAATAACCAGTGTACCAATTCTGGAAGCTCGGGTCTCATCATTACTTTGTAATAAATAAATTTTATAAATACATTAAAATTCCTTGTGTTCTCCTCTCTGATCTCATTTTCCTTCTTTCTGCTTTAACGGAAAACCACTATCCTGAATTTTAGTGCTTTTTATTCCCCTTACATTTTATAATTTTAGTTAATGTATGTGAGGCACTACAAAATACATACCATTATTTTGCATGTTTTTATATTTTTACATATGACACAATACTGAAAGTTCCATTCCAAAATTTTCTTACTTAAAAATATTTGTGAAATTTATCTTTGTTGATACATATAGTTCACTTCGATATTTCAAATGTTAAATAGTATTATTTGTAAACATATACTGAAAATATAGTAAGCTTCTGCTTTCAATGGACATTTAGGTCATATCAGATACTGACCCTTATACCCAATGCTCTAATAAATGTAAAAGCATGTAAAAACTTTCTCAGCGATTTAACTATGAATAGAAATGATGAGTCTTGGGATATGTACGTCTTCAACCTTACTGAATTTTGTTCAATTACTTTCCAAAATGATTGTTTAAATTCTCAGCAGCACAAAATCTGAATTCTCTGCTCTACATCCTTGAAATCACTTGATGTTTTCAGAATGTTAGTATTTTATTTCCAATTTGACAACTAAATATCTGATATTTACTTTGAATGGAGTACAATTTAGTACTCCGTTTATTTTTTTTATAAATGTATTGGTTTCCATAGTTTCTTCATTTCTACATTTGTTGATATGTTTTTACCAATTCTTCTACTAGTTTTTTTTCTTATTAGTTTATATGATCTAATATACTTGAAGCTTAAATTCTTCTTTGCCTTATATTTGTTTAATACATATTGTCTTTTAGTAGTCATTTGAATTTATATCCAATGCTGTCTTGTCTTAATATAGTCATATTTACTAATAACTTCATTTATAGTATGCATTTTAAAATTTAATAAATTTCTCACAGAATGTGTTAGAAAACAGTTTAGATTATACATCAGTAATAAAAATAATCCTTGATGATTTAGTGCTACAGTGGATACTTCACATTTATGTACAGTGCACTGTGAAATGCAAAGATATGGTGAATCTTTCTGTATGTAATGATCCTGTGATGTAAGTTGTTTATTATAATTAAAATGACATCGTTCTTCTGTAACTATTTTAATGCACTTACAACTTATGATCTTTTGACCAAAACACTTCATTATAAAAAAAATGCATAAATTATTCCCTAAATTTCTCATAAAAAGCTCTTCATCTCATATAAAATATTTTCAAACAAATTATGTACTTTAATGCTTTGGGAACTATCAAAAACTAATGATAGGCATTAGTTGGGGAAATTGAAGCTCAAATAACTTACCAACTTAGCATCTGCGATTCAGTTCTTAAGCAGTAGAGCAAAGATTCCATTAAATGTTTCCAGACTAGTCTTTCTAAAACATCATCAGTTAAATAGGTAACCTAATGCTTGTATCAATTATACAGAAAAGTGACTTGGGTTTGGAGGATATAGTGACTCAAGAAAAAATTTCTCATTTTTATAATTAAGCAGTAGGTAAGATTATGTTAAACATTTTTCTCATGGTGTTTGATGGCAGACACATAGACTACCCAAGATGCTATTTAAAACAACAAAGCAGGGGCACCTGGGTGGCTCAGTTGCTTAAGCATCTGCCTTGGGCTCTGGTCAGGATCTCACAGTTTGGGAGTTTGAGCCCCGCGTTGGGTTCCACGTTGACAGTGTACATACTGCTTGAGATTCTCTCTCTCTCTTTCTCTCTATGTCTCTCTGCTCCTCCCCCCTCACTCTTTCTCTCTCTCAAAAAGAAATAAATAAATAAGCTTAAAATAGAAAAGAAATGTTAAAACAAGAAAGTGTATTTCAATTGGAACCACACAAGTACAACTCTAACAAAAAAATTAAATATCCATCTGTCCCAACTAACTTGTCCTTGCTGTGCTGAATCAAAGTCATGCCAATCACTGAGAAAAATCCTGCCTCTTCAAAGTGTATTAGCAGAGATACAGGCAGACCGTGAACTGAAAAACGGTTGAAAAAAATCAGTGGTTAGGCCTACACAGTACTGTTATTTATCTATATATCCTTGATTTTGAATGTCCCTTCCTACATGTAACACAAGCATGAAAAGCATGTGAATATTATTGTTTGTCCTGTTTCCATTCTAACAACAGGAACTCATGATTTTTCTATGATTAGAAGCTATAAAATTCCATTTTAAAAACATACAAAAAGATCTGGTATTACTACAGTTCATGAAATTTTACCAGGTTAAGTAGGAAACATATGAGCTATTACAATTTTTTTCCAGTGCATTTACAGTGGTTTCACTTACTTGTACCCCACTCAATGTTCAGCCACTTTTATTCATTATTTTAATACAAACATATATATGTAATTGTTAAATAACAATATGGCAATGTAGGGCACCATGCACATTGTAAAGTTTTTTCCTACTCATCATTTCTCCAAAGTACCTGGCAGAAAAACAAGGTTCATTTGAATAGAAACTGTTTAAATAACCTCTAATGCAATATATTGCATTAGAGAGAAAGGATTGCATTAGTAGAAAGAATGATTCTAAATGTTTTCTGAAATCTATCTTTAAATAGAAAGCAGGTGGTTATGGAGTGGTTGAAAAAGCAACGGATCATATACCTGAATTGTGCCACTGACTTTGAAGACTAGCTCATTTCTAACTGTTGCCTGACCCTGGACAATTTTTTCTCTCTGATACCTAGCTTTCTCACAAGAACAGAATATATTTTTTACTCTTTTATTTATCCTTTATATTTTATAATTGAAAAATTTTTAGTCAGAAAGAGTTTCATAAAATGGTGTCAAAATAATAGTCTGAGGTCTACTAACACATACTGTTTCCTGAGCTTTGTACTCAACACAGATACTTTTTAAAAGATTAGAGAGAAAAAAATTCTGTCATCTCCTAAAATTCTTCAAAATCTGTAAAGAACAGGAGAACTTTCTTATAAGGTAAAAACTTATGAATATTTATTGCAAATAAAGCTCAATATATTTATATAGAATTATTTGTTTTGCATCTGGTGATATCTATTACCCATTTACTTTTCTCCTGAAAATTATATTCTAATTTTCCAGATCATAGTGACCAGATGATATAAGAGCTATTAGAACAGTTTAAGAATGTTGAATTTCATCCATGCAAAAAATGAGAAGCCAGGAAAAGATTAGAAAGTAGGAGAGTAACATGACTGAATTGAGTTCAGGGAACATCATTGGGGATAGCTACATGAAGGCTGCATCAAAAAGGCACGTATATTGTTGTAGGAAGCTCAGTGAAGAAGTTACCACGGTACTCCAGGAAAGAAAAGATGGCTGCCTGAAGCAAGGTGGTTGCCCCAGAGCTGGAAAGATGTGAACAGAATTGAGAACAATTCAGTTGTGCCCCCTCTCTTCATCCTGTGTTCTCTGATTGCAAAGATATCAGTGATTGACACATTTGGTTAAATCAAAGACCATCTTCTCAACCTACACCCTTCAGCATCACAGAAGGACTGGCTGTGAAATGATTCTCTTTTCCTCTGCCACCAATGTTAGCAATCTGTTGATAATGGTCAAAGATAGAGGCAGAAACTTATGTCTCTTCCATTAGAACTTTAAATAATCAGGTAGGATCTAGTGATCACAGCTCACAAGTGGCAAAGATAAAGAGCCTTAACATCTCAAAGATTATTTCACATCCTAGAAAGTGATACATGTTCAATTTCCTTAAATTTCAGAGTTTTTCTTTTCATCTAAAAAATGAAGAAGAATGCATTCCTCATAAAATCACTGTTTAAAATTTTTTTAAAATGTGAAACACGAATTCCTGGCTTAGCTTTTATGCTCAGTAAATGCCAATTCCTTTTTTTCCATCCTGACTCTTTCTTAGATAACAGCCAGAAGGTGAGAGGTGTCATGGGGAAATTATATAAAAATATATATTGGTAATCCACAAACATGTTATTAATGACAAAGATTAGAGGCTCTAAAGAACTATAACTTCTCAGATTGCCTTAGAAGAGTCCAAGTCTCGGGGCGCCTGAGTGGCTCAGTCGGTTAAGCATCCAACTTCAGCTCAGGTCTTGATCTGGCGAGTTAGTAAATTCAAGCCCTGCATCAGGCTCTGTTCTGACAGCTCAGAGCCTGGAGCCTGTTTAGGATTCTGTGTCTCCCTCCCTCTATGCCCCTCTGCCACTCGCGCTTTGTCTCTGTCTTCAAAATAAACACTAAAAAATATATATATGTGTGTGTATATATATATGTATATATATATGTGTGTGTATATATATATATTTTTTTTAGAAGTGTCCAAGTCTAATTTATCATGCTGAATATATCTAGTTTCTTTGTTTTAAGCACATACAAAATTGATACTTTTTCTCTTATAGTCTCAATATTTACCTTAAGGAGTAGCTTTGCTATAGTGAGCATTTTATATATTAAGTCCTGAAGTAAAATATTTCAACTTCTCTTCCCTGGGAGTTTTAAGACAAAATCCTGTTGAAAGGCTATGGAAATGGAAAGTTAAATCCTAATCTCCGTACACTGCCAAAAATCTGTGATTTTCAGACAAATCATCCAAAGTTTCATAAATGTGGTTCTTCTTCTTATTATACTCCATACTCAGGCAATTCTCAAAAAGTACAAGAAAAGATACTGACTTGACCACAGATCATAGAGTAACTTTGGCAACAAAATTTGAATTGTCACAGACAGAACGAAACCGGACAAGTATAGAAAAGTAGACAATGAGGTTGTCACTTTTAACCAGATGGCAAAGATTTGACACTCAGCGAATTAGAGCTACTGTAATAGTTTGCTTTCTCTATCCCATTTACCTCTCTGTTCCATTCAAAAGTAATCAGGCCACCTCCTGGGATGTGGGATCCCTGGGATGTGGGATGTGGTGGTGGGACAGAGTTTCTATCTCACACCACTGCTATTGTGATTAGGCATTTTATAAGTATAAAATAAGAGACCAGATATATTTATGAGAAATTGGTAAGAAATTCTTCTTTACATACCACACTACTCTTGAGACTCTTTGACACATCTTTTTGTGCTTTTTTCGTCTATTTTTGAGGGAGAGGGGTTACGAGGACGCCTAACCGACTGAACCACCCAGATGCCCCTCTGTTGCCTTTTTTTTTGTTTTCAAATCTTTTACTTTTCCCATCAAAATGATTAAAGTGATTCTTAAAAAGGTCATCGGGGTTTAACAAAAGAGCTGTATGTCCTCCACATCTCTTCTTACTATGAAGTACACAGACACTCGTTCTACGTAATGCCGAAGAGATGTTCAGGAGCGACTTGATATCTCCATCTCCTTCGTCCTTTCCCTCTCCCTCTTTTAAGACAATACCTTAAAGAGTGTAGGGTGCAGGATGTTTTAGGGCCAATGACTTTGTTGCAGTATGACGTGTAAATTCACTCAGAATTCTAGGAATTAATTAAAACCCTAGTCTAGAACAATTATTAAGTGATGTCCTTTTGCCCTGAATGTCGAGAAAAAAAAAAGGAAATTTCCAAATGGAAGCCATCCTCCCACAGCATCTCTTAATGGCCACTTGGTTCTTTCTTGAGGGGTAGGATTATGTCCCTGTTATGCAGTCCCCAGCCCCATGAATAATCTTACATTGGAGTGGAAAAAATGTTAAGAAGTACCACTAGGCATATAAGAGCAAAGAAACTAAATAAAATACGCAAATTACGTCTAATGAAAGCTAACAATGACCTTGAACAAGTCATTAAAACTCATTGTTAAGTCTCTCTACATCAGAAAATGAAGAAGTTTGACTCTGACCTCCAATATCCCTTCAAAATGTTATGCCACTTAAATTATATCATTAAATTTCAGTATCTTATATAACAGTTTCCTGAAATGGTTTTATTTTCTTTGGCTGAAAATTCATACTAGGCCAGAATTTTATCACAGATCCTGGTATTTAATAGGGGTTAACCTCGAGTATGAGAAAAAAAGCATGGCATACAAAACTACAATTTAATGTTCAAATCAGACAGTTGCTTCACCCAGGGTGCGGTCCTTTCTCATTTTTCTCAGTCGAATTTGAAGCTTTCACTTTTGTAGCTGAGGCCATTGGAAAATTATTTGAAAAAGTAAAGGAGAGCACAAAGGAGCAAATTGGGTATTTATTAGTATACAAGACCGTGTGCTAGACGAGAGCTCCCACAGCATCCCTGCCTCCAGCAACACCACCAATACCCAGGTTTATGTGATTGAGTTTGAATGGAACAGAAGATCACTTTCATTCCTTTGTTTCTTACTTGATTCTTATGAAAAAAATCAATAGTTCTTTTCTAAAAGTTACCAGAAACAGGACTGTGGATTATGATAAAAATATTTATAACAGGGCTTTTTGAAGGTCATAATCTTATCTTACGCTCTGTGAATATCTATGAAAATCTTTCATTTTTATATCTGTCATATGAGAACACTTATCTAGGGATAATATATGTTCCTTATAGAAATGAAGTATAAGACGAGTTATATGATGATAAATTGTTCAGTAATGTGTATATTTTAACATTCATGGATACATATATTATGATATAAGTGATATGAAAGTAGTAAAAATTAATCCATGGGCACCTGGATGACTCAGTCTGCTAAGCGTCAGATTTTGGCTCAGGTCAAGATCTGGCAGTCTGTGGATTCAGGCCCCACATCAGGCTCTGGGTTCCATGCTGACAGCTCAGAGCCTGGAGCCTGCTTTGGATTCTGTGTCTCCCTCTCTCTTTGCCCCTCCCCTACTCACGCTCTGTCTCTCTCTTTCTAAAAATTATAAATAAACATTAAAAAAAAAACTTAAAAAGGGGTGCCTGGGTGGCTCAGTCGGTTAAGCGTCCAACTTCGGCTCAGGTCATGATCTCACGGTCCATGGGTTCGAGCCCCGCATTGGGCTCTGTGCTGACAGCTCAGAGCCTGGAGTCTGTTTCAGATTCTGTGTCTCTCTCTTTCTCTGACCCTCCCCTGTTCATGCTCTCTCTCTCTCTCTGTCTCAAAAATAAATGTTAAAAAAAAATTAAAAAAAAAAACTTAAAAAAATTAATCCCATGTTGGCTTTAAAAAATAAAAATTCTTACATAGTTATGTTGGATAATTAAATTGTATATTACTGAAAATGGAACATGGTGAGGAAAGTATTTTCCAGAAACATTTTTAGAAGGTGGAAATTTCTGAATTCCTGTGAGCTTTATACACATTTCCCACTAAGTATTTACATAGTTATAAACAATTTATTCTGAAACATACGTTGATCCACTATTAACACTCCTTCAAGATAACTCCTTTCATACATATGCACGTGTAAGAGCAAGAAAGACTCATTTAAATTTTGACAGAGGACTGTTAAAAAAAATATATCCTAATGATATATGCTTACACCAAGTTATAATGCAAACATTTCTAAATTTTCACAATGTTGCTGATGATTAAAAATAAGGTTTGTAAATAGCAAAGCGAAATATCTAGAGTTTACAAGACTATATTAAACATCATAACCCATCTATAATTTTAATTTCCTTTTTAAAAAGTGGTATGTGACAAATAATTCTGCCATTATAAATAAACTTCTTTATGGAGTCATGCTAAATTATGCCATAAAGGTATTACTTGATATATTTGCTACATTTTTCTCTCCTTTGTTTTCAAAAAGATTTATAGCTATTTCTCTGTTTAACCAACAGATGTGAAGTGATTTCAGGATGATCTGTATCCATCAGAAGGTGCCACATGTTTCTTATTTAATTCCATTTCTATGGAAACCTGAAGATGCCTCATGCATCGTCTTTCAGTTTTCTGAAGAAAAATAACTTTCATTATTTTGGCATGAAACACCCTTAGAATGCCCTATGTCAAGAATAATTAGAATTTCACTTTTCAGTGTCTCTCCTGCAGTATATTGACTGTCTAAAGGAGGCTTGCTGTCTGGTGTCTGATAAATGTGTTCTTGAGTGTATGAACTGAAGTGAATCTGAGCCAAACCAGTTAGAGCTGTCCATGTGAAAGTCTAGATAAAGGTGCAGAAATGTACATATTGAGATGTTCATTAATTTACTTCATGACTATTCCATCTATTAAATAGAGGTTACTTTGACAGTCTAGCTCAAATGCTATGTCTGTAAAGAATAATAAAATATATCCAACTGCATGGCTACAATGGAGTTTATGAATTTAGTTTTAACATTATTATCATTTAATGAAAACAAAGCATCAGACTAGCATTGGTCCTAAAGACTCTTGCAAGCTTTAAGGGTGATAAAGGAAAGTTCTAATGAAATACTGGAAGAAAAGAACAGTCAGGAGGAGAGAACAATTATTTCATACAAAGTCAAACCAAACTCCTCCTCATTCCTGAACATTCCTTTCCCACATTTATCTACCATTTTACAAGTGATCTTTCTGCCTGGAAGACTTGTGCCGTCTCTCCTCCCAGACAGAACCCAATCCTCTCATTTTCCCTTATAACATTACAAGACTTCTGGAGGTTTTTCTCCCATAGCATTTCCCCCATAACTTAGTCATGATACTTATCACACTGCATGTTAATTTTGTATTTATTTTCTTGCCCCATTACACTTAAGCATTTTGAATACAGTGACATTTTGTTTTTTATATACATTCAACAGGTTTTCATATAGAGTTCATCCTCAAAAGTGTTTAATGAATGAGTAAATGAATGAAAGAATGATTGAAAGGAGAAAAATATGATCAACACCATCTTTATAATACTGAACAGAATGAAAACTCTGTCTTCAGTGCCAGTGTCAGAATGGATAAAAAGAATTCCCCTGGTTCTGAATTCAAACATGGATGGCAACTTCTCAAGAAATTCCTCCCAGACCTTATTTTAATATTAAACTATATCTCTGTAAAAAAAATTATTTCCCATTTTATTGTATTACTTGAATTGTAAATTATAGCACTTACCTACATGGCAAACAAACAAACAAACAAACAAAATGCTGGACTTGTCTGAGCAATATAATTCTAATGGTTGTGAAGCATATAAAATATAACTGATAAGCCAAATTAAGTAGACAGTGATAAAAAAAGGAAAGAATTTAGTAGATGAATCTGTATATGAATATTGAAAAGTGAAGAGCTTCTAAATGAAAGAGGTAAGAGTTTGGAGGAAACATGATAGAATGGACGAATACATGGAAAGTAAAATTTGCTTAAGAAATTCTTAAGGTGTAGTTGTGTTACAGCAAGGTGACAATAGGGAACACAAGTATTAGCTATTCTCAATTAGCCATACATAAATTATGAGGGCTTTGATGAAAATATTACCTGTTTAAGTAGAAAAAAAAGAATAAATTAACATCTTTATTTGATAAAGAATAAGCAGCGGTCAATGAGGGCATGAACACACGGGAAATACATGAGAGGATAAGTCACAGTAACTCCAGGGTTGCTTTCTTCCAGTGCACTTATTTTTTAGTGTTTATTTATTTATTTATTTATTTGAGAGAGAGAGCGTGAACAGAGGAGAGGCAGAGAGAGAGAGAGAGAGAGAGAGAGAGAATCCCAAGCAGCCCTCTCGCTGTCAGCAAGGAGACCAACGCAGGCTCCGTCCCATGAACTGTGAGACCATGACATGAGTTGGAATAAAGAGTTGGACACTTAACCAACTGAGCCACCCAGACGTCTCCCATTCCACATTTGAATAGAGATTGTTAAGATAGTATGATCCTGAATCAAGAATTTTCAAATGATATATTTCTGGCTTGCTAATT
The DNA here is from genome assembly GCF_018350215.1 of Panthera leo. Classification (NCBI taxonomy): domain Eukaryota; kingdom Metazoa; phylum Chordata; class Mammalia; order Carnivora; family Felidae; genus Panthera; species Panthera leo. The sequence goes on along the minus strand of NC_056682.1, from coordinate 88,457,261 downwards.
TTGAGGGAGAACTGACATACAAAATCGGAGATATCCCGATACAACTGAAAGCCCCAGGATACAGACAGGATGAGGATATTTGAAGTATTTGAATATGGGAAGACTATAAAGGAGAGAATAGAATGTAAAACACATTGCCTCAAGAATTAAATATGGGGTCACGGAGTAAGACAACAAACAGAAAACCCCATAACCGGCAGAGAAAGAAGAAGATCAATAAATCACGAAAGCATGAACATACTTTTCCAAAGAAATATCCAGGTAGATGAGCCAGACAACTTTCAAATGTGCAGAGGAACTAATCCTGATGAGAAGAGACTGAGTGTAGTGGGTATGTCTAGGCCGCCAGAGGTAATTAGTGCTATAATGGTAAAGACAAAATTAAACACTAAGGAAAAAGAAGGAAGAGAGGAAATTGGAATTTGCTATGTGCTCAAAAGGGGCTTAGCTATTATACGTATTTGGTTCTCACAATTTTGTGAAGTGAGCATAGGTTAAGTAAAAGACTGATGGCCACACAATTACAACTGGGTCGTCTTATATTGCTGCACATGTAGAAATGGATGGCAGAAGTCAGGTTCTCTGTGGCTTATCAAAATCTAATCATGAAATTAACAGAAATTAACATATAAGCTATTGAGAACTATCAGAAGCCTAAACAAAGTTTTTGTTCTGGACTTTTTAATTTCGGAGAAAACCAAAACTTATGAATATATGAAGACAAATAGACATTTGGTAACAGAATTCTGGGACAAGAAGAAGTAACGTTTTATTGTTCTCACAAAAATAGTTCCTGAAAACCTATAGTTATAGAATAGGGAAAACTTTGAAAAGACAGCAAAATGCAAAGGCATTGCAATTTAGACAGACAAAAAATTTTTATAGCAAGACATTCAAAATGCTACCTCATATCTAAGCATGGGCAAACTATATTGCTGAAGTATGTGAGAAAGCTACCTCCATCAAGGATTTTATCCTTATACAAAAAAAAAAAAAAAAAAAAAAAAAAGAAAACAACATAAAAATGAACAAGCAATTCTTGGTTTTTGGTGATAAAGTAGATGAGTCTGAAAATTGTTCAAAACAGTACCAGCTAAGGTTAATGGGCTTGCTGGAAGGTTGGAAGTTAGGAAGTTGGCCAATTTTATAGAGGTATATTGTTAATGATATACCAGCTTTTTCTCCAAGGTTATTTATGAGGTTTTGTGTGTGTGTGTGTATGTGTGTGTGTGTGTGTTTTGCCAACAGAATGTATGCAACAGATGCCAACTTCCTTTATCTCACTGAGAACTTATCCAGAATAATTTTTTTTCATAGCTCACATCCTGATTGATAATCAAAACAAACCAAATTCAGTTATATCGAAGTAGACAATGAGTGGTAAAGCAATTGTTTGCATTTTGGAGCTTTGATAAACACTTTGAAAGTTAAGTTAGTGCACAGGCTTTGAAAACAGTTTAAACCATAATTTCACCACTTACTATCTTGAAATTTCAGTTCAGTAGATTTAAAATAAACATAATAATACCTACAGTGTAGAGTGGCTCTTAGACTTGAAAGGACTTGTAAATCTACTTGAATAGCACGGGTTACATAGTAGAAGTAGAAAAAAGGATGGTGAAAAAGCTCGAAAAGCAAATTGAAATGATATAAATTAAAGTATATTTTTAAAAGGTAAATTGTCACTGTCATCTGAATATAATATGATCACCATTTCACATATATAGTTTAACTCATTAATAAGAAATTAATAAGAATAAGAAAGCATGAAAAATGTTGTATCTGGTCAATGGATTATCCTAAAACCAGAGACATTTATAAGGAAATAGGCTGCTGAAATTATTATGTTTAATAGATAAAAGAATTTGATTATTCCACAGTTTATGGAAATCATTCATACCTAGTCAAAATGCACCTGTATATATATACATGGACAAGAATTATATGCATCAGTATTATGTATCTGCTACTTACAAAATTGTAACACAGCTCAAAAATAACAGAAGACAGAGATAAGTGGGATGTTTGCACTAACCAAGGCACCCAATAATAATTTTTGCCCACTTCCGTTTTCCATTTGTATTTATTTTTCTGACACTTTCACCCCTCTTATGATCATCATAATATCAAAGAAAGCCATTATTGCTCAAGACAAAATACACTGGTCTCATTAGGTTTGGTCTGGTCCTTTACCTAAGTTCAGTAAGTGTTTTAACTAACCCTGTAGAATTTCTTTAGCGTTCTTTTGCAAATTAAATGCTGTAGAGTATTGAACAACCTACAAGGACAAAATTCATTTTTGTCCAAAAGAATCTAAGATCATAAAGAATCTCAGATCATGCTTTTAAGTGTCTCTGTTTATTTGCTATATGGAGGATAGGAAAACAAACCCATGAAACTCTCTCCACAGATTTCAACCACAGTTCCTGTAAATTTGAGTGACTTCTCTTCCAGAGATCCTCAAAATTTCCTAGGGGTCCTGGCCTGCCAGGTATTTATCTCCCTTACCATCTAAAAGGCCCAATCCTGTAAAGCAGGTGTAAGGGAAGTTTTCCTAAAAGAATTGTGTAGGCACTGAGCCTGTCAATAAAACCAACATTGTTGTTCAAAACTATCTTGTCAGGCCTGAGTTAATGAACATCAGTTTTCAAATATGACACTGCAGGTATGGCTGTGATTATATAATTTGTCAATTATGTACTGGTGAAATGGAGAACAGATTCTTACAAATCTATCCTTTTTTGTCATGAAAAGTAAGGAGACTCGGTAAGATTTTATGAATTCTAAGGGATCAATGAGAATCAGATATCATTTTAAAATGTCTTATTTCAATGTATAAAAGCAGAGTTATTGAATTGTTGTGAGTTGTGCATAGCTTAAGAATAAAGAAAAAGGACTTCCGTTTATACCTGGAAAATCAAACATCATCAACAATGTTGGAAATAAATAAACACAAGGTAATTTTTCTCATCAGTTCATTCAGTCCTAGGTAATTAAATTTTGTTTTGCTGGATCCTGGGTTACCCATCCATTTGCAGATGACTGATGTCTGCACAAAAATGAGTACTGGAAATCCTAACTCAGTTCACTGATAAGGTCTAAAAGTCATCTAAGTGATGTCTGCACAGAGCCTATACTCACAAGTTTACTCTGTGTGTGTCTTAGCATCAATAGCCTGAAATGCCTGATACAGTCATTTTTCCGCAAAACTCTGAAATGGTCTTTCTTTCTTAAAAACACATTCCTTGGACTATAGCTTGCATTAGAACTTTCAGGAAAATCTAATAGTAAGATAAAAACTATCTGTAGGTAAGGATTTATTCCTGTCTGTGGTTAGTTTATTTCTATAACCAACAGTACAGAAGAGAGAAAAATTCTCTATTGCATTATAGTATGTAACTATACCATAAGAGTTTTGATTAGTGCTTTCCCTGAAGATAAATTAGTATTATGGAAAGAAGCATATTAACAAATCCCCAGTCTTCCCATAAGGTGTAACAGTTTAAAAAATATTTGTATTAATAACATCTTACCTATACAAACTTAGGGAAGGCTAAGCATATCTTCTGATCTGACAATTTTCTGTGTGACCCCTATAACAGTAACACATAAACATCCTAATGATTTCTAGCATCTCCCTTTATATATAGAGAGAAAGGACATATGCATGATTTTTCAGAAACTGTCTGGAAAATGTTTACAAAAAATTAAGCGGATTTTTTACAAGTGTAGTGTAGATTTTGGCAAGGCAAAACCAAGAGTTGTCAGATATTAAGGCATTCAGTTAGGATAGGGTGTTGGGTGCATGAGAAGCAACAGCTGGTTCTATATTTAATTTAATGACAAAACATTTTAAGGACAAATAGAAGATAAAATAATTGTAAAAAACTATAGCTCTTCCATAAATGCAGAAACTTTGGTCTTTTTTCCCCCTCCTTTTTATTCTAAAGTAGATTCCTCCTTTTAAGTAATCTTCTTTAGAAGATCATAAATTCAGCATAAGGCACAGAAAATTAATCTGATACAACACAGAATCTCCATCTAGGCAGACTGCATCAAATTGAAAAATAACCTCTCCTACTGTAGCTAAAGGCACTAATTAGAAACTATGAAAGCAAGCCCATCCAAACTGAGTGGACTTTGCTAAAATCTTAATATATTTTATAGTTTTTTTTTTCTTTCCAAACACAAGTATTATAAGCCAAGTCAAATAAAATCCACTTTCCAAATGTTATCCTTCATTTTCTAGAACCAATGGAGACTTTACTTTAGGACAGCGGTTTTCTCAGGGAATCTGCAAGGTCAAAATAATTTCATAACAATACTGATATTTCATTCATGTTTATGCTGTGTTCATTATTGCTATCTTCAAACGAACTGACGTGTTGAAAATGCCAGTTTCTAGTTCCAATACAGTAAATGCAGAGAGTCAACACACATAAGCAAAAGCTCTTTGGGGCCCACAAAAGTATATAAGGTCTGATCAGAAACTAAGAAGCCTGAGAACTGCCATGGTAGGAAAAATCTACACCTTTTCTTTGATCAACAAAAGCACACACACAACTGTATTCCTTTGCCACCATTGCTCCTACTATATATAGGTTTATAACTTTCAACCAAAGTAACTACTATTTCACAGTAAAAGCAAGGTATGGGATTAATGAGAACTGTCTGTTTTACACAAGAATTCTTCAGATTAGCAATTACATATAGACACATAATAAAACTTTTTAAGGTCAAACACATCTTATTTACACAGTTATGGCTCAAGGCTATATGCAGCTCCTGTATAAAGTATTGAAGTAAAAGGCATATAAAATAAAAATGATGCTTAGTAACCATGCTTAGATAATCTATCTTTCTTAAAAATTATTTAGGTATGCAATGAGTATCCATTAATTAATGTAAGGTAGCATAAGACTGAGGTTTTAAATTATATAAAGATCTCAGAAAATTTCCTTTGAGCTGACGTACTACAAAACACAATTACCATGGAAATAAAAAGTTAGACAAAATAATTACTCAGTTGAACAAATTTAAAGGTTTTTTTTTAATCTTAAACTATTTGAGAGAAACTATTACCTTACTTGATCAGTACATTTGTAAGAGTTTAGGAAAACAAACCCAAGTAAAATGAAATATCTAATTTTATTGTACTTTAATAAATCAGAGATAAGACATGGCTATATTTGTTTAAAACAAAAATTATTCAACTAGTCTTGTCAAAGGTCATCCTAATTATCTAGTGTCTTAGAACATTTCTGAGTTATTTTCTTTAAGAAGAAATTTTTTTTAAGTTTAGGACATATAAACTATTAACATTTTAATATTCTTACTTTCTGGAAATTTTAAGAATATTTAACTCACATAAATGCTTATATATTATCTCTATAAACAAATCACAGCAGAGTTCTTATAACTTAAGATGTTTTATTATTTAATTCATTCCTCTAGAGGAATCCTCTAGAGAGAGTAAAACGTTTCACACTCACACAATGAAAAGTAAAAACCTTTCAGAATTACGGACAAAAAGACACATAGAATGCTTATGGCTTCAGATGTATAATTTCAGCCACCAGTCAAAAGTAAATATCAAAACACAGATATTAAAGAACCATTTTTCTTCCTGTGGGTACATACTTCTTAATTTACTTGAATTCAGATTTTTCAAAAGAAAAACAATAAAAAAAAAAGAATAACAAACTTTATTCTATGTTATCTCTCACCTAATGGAATAGATCTTTATAATCCATCTACAAAGATCACCAAAGTCAGATCATAAAACCAAATTCCCACTTATCATTGTCACATTGGAAGGTAAAATACACAAGTGAAACAAAAACCAAAATAAATCATAAAATCAGGAGAAGAGAAAAAAATGAGGGAAATACAAAATCAACACAATTAAAGTTCTATTGCCACTTGGATTTCGCTCTGGGGCCAAGAAAAAAATCAGCAGACCAGCAGCATGAAATGTATTCCCCTGGCGCCTACTCTGTCAGGCTACCCAACTGAGTTCTCCAGGGGGACTCCACAATTTTAAAGAATATTTTTTCTTAAAGGATGAAATCATGACAGTCATACATTAATGAGGGAACCAGTAAGATACTGCAAAACAGCTTGAGGGAGAATTGAGAGGCACATATTAAGTAATCAGGATTGTTGTAATAAACTCGGTCAATAGATAGATTGAAAACTGACTTCTTTGGGAGGGAGGAAAAGAAGATCAATAGTACCTCCACTAGAGAAAATTATTTTGCATGCTTATGAGAAAAATCATATCCATTGCTGTCAGTTATTTACAATTTAGAATGTTAACATAGCTCAAAGATACTGAAGGATGAACTAGACAGGACACCCAGTAATCTTTTTTGCAAATTTCAAAGTCATTCACAATTATTCCTGACTATATTATTGAGAATAATTTGCAAAATTGCTCATATTAAGTGAACTTCTGTCTAATTTCAGATAAAGAACAAATGAATTTAATCAGTGAAGTTCCCAACACAACCAATTATAGCTCAATGAAAAATTAATGAAATTTGTAAAATTGCACATATTCAGTTTAATGAAAAAGTGGATGTGGTAGGTAGGATGTAGTCAAGGAGAAACTTTCTTTCTATGAACCTCCTTTTTCAGAGCACTCTTTATACTGATTCTCTTCCTTAAGTCTAAAGAAAATTTCAGGAAGATCTCATAGATTTCTGGTTCTTTTCAGATAAAATAAATCCCTTCCAGTTTAACATCAAATCTTTAACTTCTCTTCAAGTCTACAACGGTCTCTCCTCAGCTGATGAGCAATCAAAGAAAAGGAAAAGCATAGTTGCTTTGTCCTGCCCCACACTGTGGATCTTTAGGGAACCCCCAAGTTCAAAGCCAACAGAAGCAGGGAGAGAAGTGTCAGAAGGTCTCACTTGCCTGGGAAGGTTGTAATCCAATGTTAGTACCATTTGGGTTAATCGTATGCCAAAAGCTACCTCTTTCTCTTGTGAAACTTTCTTCACAGTTGCATAGCTTCCTAGAATTCCTAAAGTGGTTGATGTGTTCTATTTCATATGTGGTCATTTATATCCCTATCATTCAAGTGTCATCTTCTTTTGGCCATACTAGACTTCCAGTCTTTCCTCTGGGAGATACCCTACCCCTGGTTGGAAGTCCTCCTGGAAAGGGTGTCTGGGGCGTCTGGGTGGCTCAGTCAGTTAAATGTCCAGCTCTTGATTTTGGCTCAGACCATGATCTAATGGTTCCTGGGATCATGGAAAGTATCCTTTAGAGATGACTCACTGTTGCTTCTTTTGTTCAATATTCTTCTCTAGTGCATGAAAAACAAAGGGCTGCTTGACAGCTAACAGAAGTGCAGATCTCTCTCCAAGTAGTACTTTTTGACCTTGTTAATCCCAGGAAACCACTCTGGCCTCTTGTATTTAGACTTTTCAGACTTCAATACAGACTTGGTTCACTTGGAGTCTATTCCTATTTTGCTTGAGATAAGGAGGAGGCACTGCCTCATCATAGGTTTGAGGAAACCCACAGTATATCAGCAACTCTACTTCTCTAAAGAAAACTTCCAATACAGTGTCTTCAACTTTATACTACATGTTTTCCCTTACTTTTATATAGACCACAGGTAATTTTTGGGCTACTGCTGGCAGATATTCTTTCACAATATCTTAGAGTTTGCATAAACAGAAACTCCATTGAGGATTTCTTCCTATTCCATTTGCCTTCATGGGTTTCTGCTAACACTTAGGAAAAAAAATGTTTAAATCACATTTGGCATTTGCTACATATATTTCCTCTTCACACATTATGATTTACAATGAATTATATTTTTGTAAAGTGCTAGAGTGTAAACTCTATATTTATTTTAGTTTACAAAATTTTAGGTTGTTTAAATTATTTAAGTACATTTATTTGGAATAAATACATTGTGAACATTCATTCATATGTCACCTTTTCAATGTGGTCTACGTTCAAGTTCTTATTTAAATTTAAACCATATCTATTTCCAGATCATGCTTAGTTCATTCCTTTCTTAATCTTCCCTACAGCACTTGTTACAACATAGCATACAAACCTAACTTTGCTGTATGTTGTACTATTATTTTTGTTTATTTTATAGCTACACAGACAAAAATAAGATGGCTATTTTCCAATACCCCAGTGAAGACAATGATATACTGAAAATGGAGAACAGTCATCAGATTTAATAATACTTCAAATGTAGAAGTGACAGGACTTATTGATGTACTGGATGTGAGAGGCAAAGAAAAGAAATACATCAACTATGTGCTCTACTTTTTGAGCCAGAACAATCAGATATATCTGTTGTTTGTATTTTTTTGTTGTTAATAATTTACTGAGCAGTTAAAAGGCTTAAAACACGTGTAAACTTTGGTGAATGATCAAGAGTTGCTGAGAAACCAGAACAATTAATGAAAAGCTTTGAAGGATGAGGCAAGAAGACTAAGAGACTAGGCCAAAGGCTAGAAGGAAACCAACCACACTGATGTCATTGGATGTGATGTTCAAAAAGAGGAAGTAGCCAATTCAGTGAAATGCTGCTTAAAGTAGGACAAGAAAACACTGAGAAAATATTCATTGTATTTATAGATTATATATTATATATATATTATATATATTTATAGATTTATAGATTAGTAAGGACTACTCAGCTGGACTTGAAGGAAGGGATGAGGGTCAAATCCATCATGGAGAAGCAAATGTGAGGTGGGGAATCCAAAAAAAAAAAAAAAAAAGCATAGCAATTCAAGAAATTGGGATGGCGCCAGTGCAGAGAGGTAGAATATAACTAGAGGAGGAGAGTGCAGGTTAGAAGAAGGGATCTGCGGAGTATTTTGTTGTTGTCTTTAATGGAAGAAATGTGGCCATGCATATGTGTGTGTGTGTGTGTGTGTGTGTGTGTATACATATACACACACACACACACACACACACACAGAGAAATGGATCAGTGTAATTACAGAACATAAAAGAGAGAGAATACTTTTAAGTGTAGGTTTTCTGAGCAAATATATAATCTATGTACTTCTTAGGTAGAGCTATTGCCTGTAAACAAGTCAAGATATATCTTTAGTATAAGTAATATATGTATAATGATAATGATAGTTCTAATAGAAATCACATTGAGTGCTAGCTCTGTAGGAAAACATTTTACCTCTTTTATCTTAATTACTCGTATCCTTAAAATCTATATAAAATAATTATTACTATTATTATATAATTTATAGTTGGAGAAATTGACTCTTAGAGAATTTTTTTAAGTTTATTTATTTATTTTGTGAGAGAGAGAGAGAGAGAGAGACAGAGCATGGGGGAGGGGAAGAAAGAGGGGGAGACTTCCCCTTGGGAGAATCCCAAGCAGACTCCACACTGTCAGCACAGAGTCCCATGTGGGATTCAAACTCATGAAGTGTGAGATCATGACCTGAGCTGAAACCAAGAGCCAGATGCTTAACTTACTGAGCCACCCAAAGGCCCCAACTCTTAGAAGTTTAAAACATTTGTCTAAGATCGCCCAGCTAGTAAGTGCTTGGATCTGTGATTCAAATGTAACTTCTTGACTGCAAAGCACAACTCTTTAAATCTTTGAAGTATAGTGGCAAGGAAAGGAAGGAAAGATAGAGGGATGTTTTCATCATCATAACCAAGTCTAGTGGATAATGATATATGACATGTGGAAAGAATAATTAGGAATTATGAAGTTTTATTTTCTCTCGTAATTATATTAGAAAGCTACAAAATTAGTTGGTAGATCATAATTACTCTAATTCAGATCATTTCTGGAACTTGATGAAAATGTGCTCCTTCGTTATGTAACAACTCTTCCCCAATGACTCTCTTGCTTCAATAAAGTTATTAGTTCCATAAATAGAAACATTTATATTGGTAAATATATCATGCATGCATATATATGATAATGAATCTGACTTCTTTTTTGATCATGTATAGGAATATAATAAAAGAATTACAATCACCAAGCAGATTTCTACAAACATTTTACTGGTTTAATAAAAACAGCCCATGAAATGTGTACCTTCCAACATTTCACCTGTTAAATTACATAGAATGGAAGCAGTATCTAAGGGCCATTCTGCAAGCAACAAAAATTACCATATATACATATTAATATGCATGGGATTGATAAAGTGAGCCAGATTTGCATTCCATACATAAAACTGTCAACTCACATTTCCATGATAAATCATGGAAAGAATAAAGGGGTACTCAGGCATAGGAGCTCTGCATAAATTTTCTGGGCTGGCAAAAGCATTATCTCTGTGTGTCTGATTCATTTGTTGTGCTAATTTTCAGGATACGTGAAACTTTACCAGAAAGTTAATGTGATAGGTATACCTTAAAACTGTCATAGTGAAAAATAAATACTGCATGTTTCACAAATCTAAAGAATATGGGCCATGAAGTTTTAATTTTTTTATTTAAAAAGATGTTTACTTATTTATTTTGAGAGAGAGAGAGAGACAGAGAGAGAGAGAGAGAGAGAGCAGGGGAGGTGCAGAGAAAGGGAGAGAGAGAGAATCCCAAGCAGGCTGCATGCTGTCAGCACAGAGCCTAATGTGGGGCTCGAACCCATGAACCGTGAGATCATGACCTGAGACGAAACCAGGAGTCTAATACTCAACCAACTGAGCTATCTTGGTGCCCCAAGTTTAAAAATTCTTATTTCCTAATATAGTATAGATTTGGCAAAATCATTATCAAAGAATCAGAAATTAAAGAGAAATATTTACTCTAGGCCTCAAAGTACTAAATGCACTACCTTAAGATAGAACATAAGCTTTTCTTATTATCTAATAGTACTATTATATGAGGTAAGAAGAAAACATAGTAATGTTTTCATGTTTTATATAGCTAGTTCCCATATAATAAATGACTATCTGTAAACAACATGTTGCCAAAACACAGGTGACTACTCAACACATACATAGGACATCTAACACAAATCCCATCAACATTTCCTAACCTAAACTCCTTATATTTTCCTCCAAATCTGTCTACTGCAAACTTCCCTTGAATGTGTTCGCTGTTTACTACTTTCAAAGATACTCTGGGTTCTGAAATCATATCATTCTTCTTCTGCAATATCCCCCTAACTCGTCTATGATGTATATGTCCATGGTGTAAATGTATAATGACATACATCTATCCTTATAATATCATACAAAGTATTTTCCCTGCTCTAAAAATCCTCTGTACTCCACCTATTCAACCCTTCCTTCCCCTAATCCCTGTAACCACTGATGTTTTTATTGTCTTCATAGTTTCATCTTTTCCAGAATGTCATACAGTTGGAATCATACAGTATATAAGCCTCTCTCGTTGGCTTCTTTCGCTTAGTAAAATGCACTTAAATTTCCTCCATGTCTTTTCACAGCTTAACAGCTTATTTCTTTTCAGTGCTAGATAGTATTCCATCGTTTGGATGTACAACAATTTATCCATTCATCTACTGGAGGACATTTTTTTTGTTTCCTAGTTTTAACAATTATGAATAAAGCTTTCATAAACATCTGTTTGCAGGCTTTTGTATGGACATAAATATAATAGCTGGATCATATGGCAAGAGTATGTTTAGGTTTTTTGGTTTTTTTTTTTTAAGTTTATTTACTTTCAGAAGGAGACAGCGGGAGTGGGGTGGGAGAGAGACGGAAGGAGACAGAGAATCCCAAGCAGGCTCTGCACTCTCCATGCAAAGCCCAATGAGGGGCTCAAACCCATGAAACTGTGAGATCATGACCTGAGCCAAAACCAAGAATCACTTAACCAACTGAGACACCCAGGACCCTCGAGTATGTTTAGTTTTGTAAGAAACAACCAAACTATCTTCCAAGGTAGCTATACTACCTTGCATTCCTATTATCAGTGAATGAAAATTCTTGTTGCTCTACATTCTCACTACCATTTGGTGTTGTTAGTATTCTGGATTTTGGTCATTCTAGTAGGCGTGTAATGGTGTACCATTGTTGTTCTAATATGTATTCCTTGATGACATATAATTTTTCATATGTTTATTTATCATCTGTGCATCTTCTTTGGTGATATGTCTGGTAAAATCTTTGGCCCATTTTTAAATAGAGTTGTTTGTTTCCTTATTGTTAAATTTTAAGAGTTCTTTGGATTTAAGAGTATTTTGGATAGCAGTTCTTTATTAATCGTGTTTCTTACAAATATTATCTCCCAGTATGTGGCTTGTCTTTCCATTATCTTGACATTGTCTTTTGCAGAGTTAAAGCTTTTAATTTTAATGAAATCCAATTTATCAATTATTTCTTTCATGGGTCATGCTTTTGGTGTTATATCTAAAAAATCATCACCATATAAAAGATTATCCAGGTTTCCATCTATGTTATCTTTTGGAATTTTATAGTTTTACATTTTACATTTAGGCTTATGACCCATTTTGAGTTAATATTTTGTATTATAAGGTCTGTGTCTACATTCATGTTTTGCATGTGGATGTTCAGTTGTTTAAGTACCATTTGTTGGAAAGAATTGTCTTTGCTCCATTGTATTGCCTCTTTCCTTTGTCCAAGATCAAGTGACTATATTTATGAGCATGTATTTCTGGGCTCTCTATTCTGTTTCATCGATCTATTTGTCTATTCTTTTGACAATACCATACTATCTCGATAACTATAGCCGAATAGTAAGTCTTCAAGTCAGGAAGAGTCAGTCTTCCAACTTCTGTTCTTCTCCTTCAATACTGTGTTGGCTATTCTGGGTCTTGCATCTCCATACTAACTTTGGAATCAGGAGCCTCCAGCAACTTGTCAATTACAGTTCAGGTTTACGTTCCCCAGCACTGGTTCTTGTAGCAGTTCTGTTTGAGCAACTCTGCTCTGGTAAGCCATGCCTCCCTATATTCATCTCTCTTTCTCTCCAGTTGGAGAACAGTGATTTGTCTTGTGATCTCTACTGTCTTATGGATCAAAGAAGAGTTGTTGATTTTTCAGTCTGTTCATATTTTTACTTGTTAGGACAGAGTGGTGACTTCTAAGCTCCTTACATGTAGAACCAGAAACTGCCTTGATCTTTACTCCACTGTCTTATTACCAGCTTCTCTTGCTGATCCTGGTCAATAGTACTACTGTCAGATATCCTGCAGTTTAACATTTGATAACTGACTTGAAAATTTGTCTTTTCTATATAATAATTTTATTTTTATTGAATGTTTTTTAATGTAACTTCACCTCTTACATACTTTTTACTTAAGAAGTAAAAGTAGTGGAGAAAGGGGGGACAGACTTCCAGCTCCTTGCCAGATGCTTTCCCTTCCTAAGAAACCTTAGTAAAAATCATAGTTGACAAAACACCTCAAGGGGATGAGAACAGGAAAAAGTTATTTTCCCAAGGATCTTGGTATTGGAGAAGCTGGGCATAGTTCCAGCCTCCCCCACTTATCTCTTTTGGCTCCAGTGTAACAAAATATCTTCCCCCAAACACAACTAGCCTGAAGGAGAAAGTTAGTTAACCCTTTGATCATCATGTCTTTAGACCAATGTAGAATACATTGAAATCACGGATCACTCCACTAATAGTGAAACTGCTTTGACATGTTAGGCAAACATTCATTCTCTGAATCTTCCTTACTGGCCATGTGTCATGAATTTACTCATCATTCAAATAGAAATTTGAGGGTAAAACTGGTATATACATTTTAGCAAAAAAAATTTTATGTCACTTAAGCACTTCTGACTCTACACTCAAATGAATATGGTCCATATATGAAAAGATTTCTGAGATCCTGTACTCTGAAGATTATTTTATTAAAAAGTAAAAAAAAAAGTATGCCTGTATCATTATAATTTATATTATAGTAATTAGTTTCATAGGTCATCAAACTAAGTGTTCATGCTTCATTCAAAAAAAAGTATAACCATAGATTAGATACTCATGCATATTAAAACACAGTTAATACAAATTTCAAGTTTTTTACAAAGCAGTATAATTAAAACAATATGTCACTGGCATAAAAATAGACACAGAGATCAATAGAATAAAAACCCAGAAATGAACCCACAATTATGTGGTTAATTAATTAGCCTTTGAAAAGTGAGGAATGAATATACAATAGGAAAAAGTCTCTGTAACAAATGTTGTTGGGAAAACTACACAGCAACAAGAGAAAGAATGAAACTGGACCATTTTCTTTCACCATACTTAAAAAACTCAAAAAGGGTTAACAACCTAAATGTAAAACCTAAAACCATAAAAATCCTTGAAGAGAGCACAGGCAGTTATTTCTTTGACACTGGACATAGCAACTTTTTTTCTAGATTTGTCTCCTGAGAAAAAGGAAATAAAAGCAAAAACAAACTATTGGGAAAACATCAAAATAAAAATTTTCTACAGAGTGAAGGAAAACAATCACTAAAAATAAAAAGTAACCTACCAAATGAGAAATGATATTTGCAAATGGCATATCTGATAAAGGTCTAGTATACAAAATATATAAAGAACAGATACAAATCAACACCCAAAAAGCAAATAATCCAATTAAAAAATGGACAGAAGACATTAACAGACATTTCTCCAAAGAAGACATCTAGATGGCCAAGAGGCACATGAAAAGGGCTCAACATCACTCATCATCAGGGAAATTCAAATCAAAACTACAATGAGATCATACCTGTCAGAATGGTTAAATCAAAAACATAAGAAACAATAAATGGTGTCAAGGATGTGGAGAAAAAGGAACCCTTGTGCACTGTTGGTGGGAATGAAAACTGGTGCAGCCACTCTGGAAAATAGTATGGAGGTTCCTCAAAAATTAAGAATAGAACTACTCTATGATCCAATAATTGCACCAGTAGATATTTACTCCCAAAATTCAAAAACATTTATTCAAAGGAATATATGCTCCCCTATGTTTATTGCACATTATTTCCAACAGCCATACTATAGAAGAAGCGCAAGTGTCCATCGATAGATGAATAAATAAATAAGAGGTGATATAAATACAATGGGATATTATTCAGCCATAAAAAAGAATGAAATCTTGCCATTTGCAACAATATGAATGGAATCAGAGATTAAAATTCTCAGTGAGAGAAGTTAGTCAGAGAAAGACAAATATCATATGATTTCACTTATGTGTGGAATTTAAGAAATAAAACAAATGTGCAAAGGAAAAAAACATATATATATATATACACATATACATATATATATGTATATGTGTATATATATATATATATATATACATATTGTATATATATATATATATATATATATATATATATATATACAGAGAGAGAGAGAAGCAATAAACTGATTGTTCCAGAGGGATGGTGGGGAGAGATGGGTGAAATAGGTGATGAGGATTAAAGGGAACACTTATTATGACACAAAAAATGAAACAAAACAAAAGAATTTTTAAGAACACAGTTAATACTAATTCCCATACTTTAAATTTTCTTCCTTTTCCTCTCTGCGTGGTGCTTTGAGTTGAAAACAAACAACCTCTCACTCTAGCATATTTTTACTTATGCCAAACTTCTATTTTAGAGAGGATGGGGTTGAGGAGGTCCTCTGACCTACCAACATTTTTAACATTAACACCCCAAATATTTATGCACAAAAACATGAGAATCCACAATTTCAGTTGTTGTTTTGCTTACCTACTAGATTTCTGGTCTAGTGCTTCTTAGTTTCAATCTGTTGGAAACTTTCAGGCATCTCTACTTCTTTGGTTAAAGTCAATAGAGTCTAGAATCTAAAAGGAGAAATGAGAACTTTATCATTTTGGTGACAATTTATTTTTAATCCAGCATGTAATTCTGTCACAAATCATGGGAAAAAATGGTCATATTCTTTTGAAACAATCTTTCATCACTGGTAAATATTTATAAGCTCTTTGTTTAGAATAATCTGGGTGCCATCTTAGCCATCTAGTATCATTTTCCTTCCCAAGTTTTGTTGCTGCTGTTGTTCCTAATTATTTCAAATCAAACTAATATTCAGATTCTAAGCCTTTGTGCTAATCTATATTCTGACACCAACCTTTGAGGTCGATGGCAAGATTGATGGAAAGATGTCAACTGACAAAGACAAATGATACACATCTTCTTAAATGGAAAAGTAACTGAAAAATTACCAAGACAACTATAAAAATAAGGAACCATGAAGCATCTTTCTAAATCCTCAGTTTCCTGTGAGAACAGAGGTCTGCAGAAGATTCTTCCAGCCATAAGAAACTTGCCTTGCCATTATAAAAATAAATCTATCTTGGTTACTCTTCCGGAGAACTTGGCTACCTACTGGTATAAGTAACGAATGCAAATAATTTCATTTCATTTTATGAACTTTTTTGGACACTGAATGAATTTGAATTATCAGTCTGCAAGGTAATCCAAGGCTTTATATATGCTTGAGTTAAGTTACTTGCTTGGGCATCCACAAGTAAGGTAAAACCTGGATTCAAAACGAGGTCACTCTCCTTACTCTACTATACTGCCTGTACATTGTCACAGACTCCTACAGAACTGATTTCAGTTCATTAAGCTTTGAAGTTTTAGCTCAACTTATACTGATAGAGGAATAAAAGCAGATGCAGACTTACTATTCCTTTAATAAAAGTCCATGACACAAATTACTTTAAAATATAGGTATTTAAAATCCTTGTCTCTCCTTACCACATCATTTTCTCATGGACAAAGAAAATTATGCAACTAGTCACATTTTCTTATTTTGTTTTGGCTATCAGGAGATTCAAAGTCAAATTGGGGAACACATTTTGTAATGCATAGGAAATTTGCCCTCATTTCATTTACATTTTCCTTGAAGCTGCAACATAACATTCTTTATTTAGTGCTGTTTCACAGGGGGAAAAAAACAATATTATGTGGATAATAATAGTACAATAACTTATAATAATTGATTTTATTCTAACTCTTTTACATACAACCTCTTATTTAATCCTCACATTTTCCTTCGGAGGTGTAAACCATTATTTTCCCAGTCAGTGGAAATAAAGAGATTTGAGGGCAACTTTATTTAAGGCTGTGACATAGAAGCTGTATCTAACTGGACATAATGTAGCCATATAAAGATCAGCCAGGCATATGGATTGTGGATAAGTAGAATTTTTTTGTATTGTTTAAATTCATATTTATTTATTAATTTGTATTTAAATATGAAACACTTTGGCCTGAATTATCCAGTTAAACTATTTACATTGATCATATAAACTAGTAAGTATTGCCATATCCCTCAAGTTATTTCTATATATTAAGATTAAGTTATACTCTATTAATGTTTATTGAAAAATATGCAATTATATAAGGCAAATGATTTAAAATTGCTGGAACACATTACAAATTGTCTGAAGAATATTCTATATTTAATTTGAAATACTTTCATTATGACCCATGCCCTTTTACTATGATTTTAGTTTACTTTCCTATAAAAAAAACACATATGTGTCATTTATTATTAATATTTTATATTGAGTATGATTTATTACATTCTATTTTATTGGGTACATGTCAAGCACATCAGATTTTAATGCATTGGCTATCCTGAGCCATGGCACATAATTTAATTTTTATTCCACTAGTCATAAGTTTGGCAATATATTTGTGTCATGAAACTGTTTTCAATAAATATACTGAAATTAATTTGTATTGACATCAGTATTTAAGAGCAGTTGTGAAATATCTTATAACTATAGATCCATAACTAACAAAATTCAAAACCACTCTGTTTTGACAAATTTTTCCTTATTGGAAGTTTCTATAAACCAAATATTTATTGGGTACAAGGATTTTTTTTTTATTTTTTGTGTTCTAGTATCATCTTAACTTGAAGACTGATATAAAAACAGCAGGAACTCCAGCCTCCTTCCACAAGATAATTAGAGACTGAAGGCTCCTGAGAAGACGGACCAACTTAGTCAAAGGTGTCTCAGCATATTCAACCAGGTTGAGGATGGGGATTGAGGTAATTTTTGCAAAAGAAAAAATCGTTTAGCCTTGTTTTTGGAAATATATGAAGATAGTATCCTCAACTGATAACTTTAAATGGTATTTCTTTTTTTTAGTAGTATTGAGTTTGAAAATAAAAATCATCTCTTTTTCTCTTTGTCGTTTATCACCCGTTTTTTTCTGTAACTGGAAGTCTAGAGTCTTAGAATTGATGTAAATCAATTTTCTGTTGTGTAAATAAGTAAATGCAATTTGAAGGACATTAAATTACTTGGTTGAGAACGTGCACTACTTAGTGAAGAACATGTCTATGTATTAATTCAACAATAGTTTTAAACACCTATACACCAGAACCTGGCATGGGTATTGGAGGTAGTGTGGTAAAGGAAATAGTCTCTGCCTTTGTGAAGCTTCCAGTTTAGACAGGAAAAAGGAAACAACAATTAAATACTCTGGGATAAAGTTACACGGCGTTGTTAGTAGTATGGAGAAAATAAACACGTAACTACTACTCCTAGAGTGGGTGACCTCAGCCAGCTTGCAGGATCAGGCAAAGCTTCGGTGAGAAAATGGCCTTTTACCTAAGATATGGATAAGGAAGAGATCTTAACTGCCAATTACTGATTTTGTGGTGCGTTTTTGTTAGGTTTTAACGTTGCAGACTCGCTGTAGTGCTCTTCCTTCCATCTGTCCTTATTTCTCAGTAGTATGTAAGTAAAATATTATTGTAAAACCAAAATAAAATATCTCCACACATCAAAATGGTGTAGAAAATAATATCAAATGCTGGCAATGATGTAAGAAACTGAATCACTCATAAATTGCTAGTGGGAACGGATTGTAAAATGATACAGCCATACCAGAGAACATTTAGCCAGATTCTTATAAAACTATTCACTAACCATATGATCCAGAAATTGCACTCTTGGGAATTTAGTTTATAGAATATGAATTCTCCTAGCAGCTTTATTAACAGCCCCAAACTGGAAATAGCCCAGATGTCCTTTAACAGGTGAATAATTAAGCAAACTATGATACGCCTACACTAATGTGATACTCCATACTAATAAAACAGAACACACTATTGAAATCTACATACATACTGAGTAAACCTAGCATCTAGATTTTAGTTCCTAATACCATTCTCCAATAAGAGGAAGCAGGGCTCTTTAAATAAATGGCCAATTCTACGACTGATGAAGTAAGTATAAAAGATGAGTCTGGAATATCTTGTATTGCCAGCAAATAAGGAATCAACAAGAATAAGGAAGAAAATACACACACACAATAATGGGGGTATATGAAAAAGACACAAAAGCCAACCAAAGGAGGTCCCAATGACCCAAGCTGAAACAATTTAAACAAAATCAAACATTGTTGGAATATAAAGCATGAAACAAGTACCCATGAGTTTATCGTAAATAAGAAAATGAAAAAATAAAGGGGGAAGAAGAGACAAATCTCCAAAGAAAAAGCCTGTATAATTTATAACACACTTTCTCATCAAGGAGGTGGAGCATATTTCTCACTTCTTAAGGGTGGACTACACACAGTGACTTCCCAAGAATACTGTTTGGAAATTGGGGAAAAAAAAGAAAAAAAACCTGCTTATCAGTGAGGAAACCTGACAAATACTATCTCAAATGATTAAGGTTAATATCAGCAGTGATAAGTCATATTGATAGCATGAACCCCTGACAAGATGTGATGAAAATGGTACTTTACCTTTGTGATCTTCCCACCAGAACTCATAAATCCAGTCTGATCATGAGAATAAAACAAAACAAAACAAAACCCAGAAAACATCAGGGGCGCCTGGGTGGCTCAGTCAGTTGAGCATCTGACTTATGCTCAGGTCATGATCTCACAGCTCGTGGGGTTGAGTCCCGCATCGGGCTCTGGGCTGACAGCTCAGAGCCTGGAGCCTGCCTCTGATTCTGTGTCTCCCTCTCTCTCTGCCCCACCCCACTCGTGCTCTGTGTCTCTTTCTCTCTCAAAAATAAATACACATTAAAAAAAAATCAGACAAATACAACTGAGGGACATTCTTCAAAATACCTGAACAGTACTCCTCAAAACTGCCAAGGTTATCAAAAAAAAATTCTGAGAAACTGTCACAGCCGAGAGGATATTAAGGAAAATTGACAACTAAATGTAATGTGGTATTCTGGATAGAATCCTGGAACAGAAAAGTGGATGATATTTATGTAAATACTGAGGAAATATGGAAGAGCTTCTACTTTAATGATAATGTATCAATATTATTTCATTAATTGTAATGATTGTGCTATATTGTAAGGTGTAAGGTGTTAATAATAGGGGAAACTGGGTGCAGGCACATCAGGACCCTCTGAACAATCTTCATAACTCCCCTGTAAATCTCAAGTATCCTAAAAAATTAAAAAGTTTATTATCAAAAAACAATGAAGGAAAAAATTTAAAGCTTGCACACATTCAACTTATGTAATATCCTTCAAATGATAATATTTTAAAAACGGAGAATAGTTAGTGGTTGTCAGAAATTATAAAGGAAGGAGGAAGAGAGGTAACTGTGGCCACAGAAGGGTATAATAAGCGATCCTTGTGATGGAATTGTTCTGTATATTGGCTATGGTCTATGACTATAGTCATGTGATTCTATACATGATAAGATTGTGTAGAAATAGACACAGATATGGGGCACTTGGGGGGCTCAGTCGGTTAAGGGTCTGACTCTGGATTTCAGTTCAGGTCATGATCTACCAGTTCATGGGATGGGGCTCCAGGTCTGGCTCTGCATTGAAAGCATGGAGCCTGCTTGGGATTCTCTCTCTCCCTCTCTCTCTGTCCCTTCCCCACTCTCTAAACAAATAAACAAAACAAACATTAAGAAAATAAATATACACATACAAATAAGTACATATAAAACCAATGAAAACTGAGCAATGTTGGTCGATTGTATAAATGCTGATTTCCTGGTTGTGATAGTATACTGTAATTATGTAAAATGTTATCATTGGAAAAATAGGTGAAAAGTTGACAAAATATTTCTGTATTTATTATCTCTGAGAACTGCATGGGAATATATAATTATCTTAAAATAAAAAAGTTTATTTTTAAAAAATGCTTATTTATTTATTTTGAGAAAGAGAGACAGCACAAACGGGATGGGCAAAGAGACAGGAAGAGAGAGAGAGAATCCCAAGCAAGTTCCATGCTCAGCACGGATCCCATGTAGACCTTGATCTCATGACTGTGACATCATCACCTGAGCCAAAATCAAGAGTCGGACCCTTAATCAATTGAGTCACCCAGGAGCCCCTCATTAAAATATTTTATCTTATAATCATGTCAATATATTTAATGGTATACAATAAAAAAAGTAGGATAAGGACCCAAGGTTGTAAAAATCTTCATAGATAGAAAGGACATCACATGCAAAAAAACTTGTCATAGAAGAGATCATGTTGTATTCACTGAACAAACAGAACAAAGAACCAATGTGGCTGGGGTTTCAGAGTCTAGGAGATGGGGATTCAATATGAGGTTGGTTGGAGTAAATAGTGACCATATCTTGTTGAGCCTTTTAGGACACATCAAATTTATGCTCTAAATTTTAAGTGCCTTTTAAGACATGAAAGTGTTAGAATTAAGCTTTTAGTAGATGTAGTCAAGGATAAGTTTATTTCTTAAAAATTCTATGATACTTAGAAATTATTAACTATTGTAAGATTAATTATATGTGTCTCTTGGCCAGATTCTCCCATATTTATAACATAGGTCCTTATCATCACTGGATGTTTGACCTTGAGCTACATATTTAGCCCTTGTAAACCTCAGTTTTTCACTAGTATTTACTCAGATGTGTCTACCTAATTGATCACCAAATTCTCAGAAGTATGCAATCAGGATCAAACAACATAATCCACGTGCAGCACTTAGCATATTGAACTTTACACATTAGTCACTAATTTCTGTTTCTCAGAGACTTAAGAATTATACAACAAATACAGATCAATTATATAAAATGTCTGAAAATAAACATGAAATAAAATTTAAAACACCAGTTATGGCACCCTGTGTCCCTAAACACCATTAAATGGCCATGCACCAGTTAAACTCAATTATAATGGAAAAGGGAGATAGTGAGGACAGCTAGGAGTCTGCCATACCAATTTTCCTCATTAATTTTAAGGGCTCACAACAACACTTTTCCATTGTTGTTTATCCAAAACAGAAAGGAACACAATAAATATTTGCTAAATAGATGGGTTAAATTAAAGGTAATATATAATGGCCTCCATTTTTCCTGTGAAGTAGCAGGTAAGATTTTCAACAGAGGAATGAGTGAGAGTGAAGGAGAGAGAAGATTTAAGAAAGTGGTGAATCTTTGAGATAACAACTACAGAAATGTAAAATATCAGATACATCAAAAAGAGTAAGTGCTAAAAAGTGCTGAAGTTTCAGATGAATGTTAGACCACACAAACACAACATCACAAATTGAATGTTTCTCTCTAATATGCCCTCCAGTTTTAGCTAAGATTAAAATCAGAGAAAGGTGTGGCCAAATTGAGCCAGCAATAAGGGCAAGCAGTACAAGAGTAGTGAAAATAGAAAGAACAAGACTTGTAGGTATTAATTAAATAGTGTATTTGCAAGAAAAGGGGGTGGAATTGGGGTGGTAGTCTGTAGATGCTAAAAGAAACAGATGGAAACATGGAAAGTATTGATGTACAGGAAGGGTCAGTATATAAGACTAAGATAGTGAAAGGATAGAATGTTGGGTTGCTGAAAAGGGTATACTCATATAGTTCTATACTTTGTCTGTGTACATGGCAATGATTAGGTGCATTTTGTTCATTTTATCATCTTCATATATTATCAATTATTTTGCCCTGTCTCACCTATAACTAAATAAATAATTTGTATCTAGGTCAAATTATACATTTAGAGACAATTGGAATGAGCACAATAATCATTTAGGTGTGTATTTTGTATGTTTATTTAATTAATTGAAATTTTGAGAATATGTCTCACAATGTATAAATGTATTTCTATAGCACTATTTTATCACACATATAAATATGTAAAAATATATACTGAGAATACCTAACATGATATCTTCATGGTTGTACAATAACAATGGATTCGAGGGGCGCCTGGGTGGCTCAGTCAGTTGAGCGTCCGACTTCGGCTCAGGTCATGATCTCGCGGTCCGTGAGTTCAAGCCCCCCATCAGGCTCTGTGCTGACAGCTCAGAGTCTGAAGCCTGTTTCAGATTCTGTGTCTCCCTCTCTCTCTGACCCTCCCCCGTTCATGCTGTCTCTCCCTGTCTCAAAAATAAATAAACGTTAAAAAAAAAAATTAAAAAAAAAAAAAAAGAAAAACAATGGATTTGAGATTAGTATCCAAGAGGATGAAAGAACAGATGCCAGTAAAGGATATTGGAGAACAACTGAGTTGGAGATATGGAATGGTTATTGAAATTTAACACTGCTATCTTTTTTTAACGTTTATTTATTTATTTTGAGAGGGTAGGGAAGGGCAGAAAGTGGAGAGAGAGAATCCCGAGCAGGCTGTTTACTATCAGCAGAGAGCCCAACGTGGGACTCAATCTTAAGAACCTTAAGATCATGACCTGAGCCAAAATCAAGTCAGACACTTAACCGAATGAGCCACCCAGGTGCCCTGAAATTTAACACTGTTCCTAAATTTAATCTGACATATTTATTCTTTAATAAATAGAGAACATCTTCCAAAAGAAATGTTAAAAAAATATATGTAGATGGCCTGCCTGGGCAATATCATAAACAAACAAAAAAAAACAAAAAACTAAGTAAACACATGCCCCTAGGAAAATCATTTACCTTCTCTAAATCTCAATTTTCTCATTGGGAAATGAAAATAATTGGTTACTACTCGAGTAGGATTACTAGAATAACTTTTTTTTGTAACACAAAATTATGTTCTATGTTATAGTCTATACAAATGCAAAGAATTATTTTTGTTACCAAAAAAGTAAGAGAATAAAAGGAATCAAAGGCTTTGAGATGCCAAGAACTGATGTTTCCCGCATCAGCCCTGAAGTATCAGTATGACTTAAGCTGCTGTTCATTCAAGAAAGTAGCTGAGGTTACAGGAAGATGTCTTTAATCCTTTTTACTCTCACACCCCAAACTGACACAATTCTTTAAAACAAAATAAGTCACTGATGAGCAACTCATCTCCAGAGGGAAAGGATAGAAAAAGCAATGAAGATAGGGCACCTGGGTGTCTCAGTCAGTTGAGTGTCTGACTTTGGCTCAGATCATGATCTCACTGTCTGTGAGTTCCAGCCCCCAGTCGGGCTCTGTGCCGACAGCTCAGAGCCTGGAGCCTGTTTCGGATTCTGTGTCTCCCTCTCTCTAACCCTCCCCCGCTCATGCTCTGTCTCTCTGTGTCTCAAAAAAATAAGTAAAGGTTAATTTTTTTTTTTCAAAAAAGAAAAAGCGAAGAAGCAACAGTGCCTGTGGAAGAAAGACTTAGATGGCATGCCCAGATAAGCCGCATATGAAACAAAAAAAATTGTTGGAAGAGATTCAGTCTGTCTTTTATCTTTTACACAGCTGGTCAAGGAATAAGCAACTTCTAAAACTATAATCACTGGCTGTTTTTACAGAACTCATATTAAAAGAGAAAGACTTTTCATGTGGCTAAATCCTTTTCAGACTTTCAATTCCAGAGATGAGACATTGCTTTTTTTATTCAATTACTTTAACTCTTTATTTGATTCTCTGAGATTAAGTATTCTGTCTATATGGATTTTTCATAAGAATGTATGTATAAAGAAGTAGGTGTCACAAAGACGTAATTATGAAATTATACCCATTTCTTGGTATCTTTGGAAATGATGGTTAGAGCAAAAAAAGGCATAATAATAATTATCAGCATTTTTGGTACGTTTATATGAATAAATATGTGAACAAAGTTGAATGGCGAAAGAGAAAAGATCTTAAGACAGTGTATATAAAAATGTGACAGTTTAAAAATTTTAAAAACTAATATCCAAAAGATAGTAGTTTATAAAAAATATAAATTATATATTAAATTATATATTTTTATATTATATAAATTATATATTATTAATTATATAATTGTATGATACATTATATAAAAATACTATAATATGAAATATAATATAAATTATATAATATATAAAATATACTATAATATCTAATAGAAAACAATAATATATGTATATTTTATAAATATATAATTATTAATAATATAACTATTATTAATGTATTATATAATGTAAATATATAAATAGTATATAAAATAATATTTTCTAAAATGTTTTGTTATTCAGCATTATTTTTTCCATTTTTGACTTGTAAAAAATAATTTTTGTCCAGCTAAATAATATACTATATGAGCAATCAGATCTTGCTATTACTTTATGATTATATTGTATATTACTACTGTCTGTTATTATTTTTTTATTTTTCATTTTAGAGACACAGAGCACAAGCAAGTTAGAGGAGCAGAGGGAAAGAGAGAGAGAATCTTAAGCAGGCTCTACACTCACTGTAGAGCTCGATGTGGGGCTCGATCCAACAACCCTGGGATCATGACCTGAGCTGAAATCAAGACTCAGTTGCTCAACCAACTGAGCCAGCCAGGAACCCCTCCCCACCAATTGTTGTTATTTAAAAGAAAGACAGACATTGTCAATGAGAACCACTAAAGCATTTTTCTATAGTGCATGTGCAGACTTGTGTTTTTGTGAACTTGTTGATAATTGAAGTATCAAAATTATTTGAATGAGTTATATTCTAGAAATACTATCAGATATTTTTGCCATATCTTTTTTTTTTTTCTGTCCAAATTGTAGTTAAAAAGTACTAGTGATTCTGATAAAAAATTTCCCAGAGTAGCTATTCAAATGTAGCCAGCAGAGGTCTCTCTTAGACTCATCCAATCAAGACAATGTGTCCCTTTCTCCTCCTTGAGTTGGAACTCAACATGCAAAGCAACTTTGTTGAGGATACTAAAATTTAATGGCACTTGTTCCTTGAAGTACTATCAATGTAATTTAAGCAGGCTGCCAAATGTCAAGATGACCTAATTTCCAAACAAAGGAAAAGAAAAAAAATGTTTCTTTTATCTTTAGAGAAATAACTGCCTGGTTCAAGATGAAAAATACAAGACATTGTGAGGCTGAATGGTTAAAAGTAATGGCACAAACAAAACAAAACAAAAGCTCTAATTCACATCTGTAAAGAAATAAATAGTTCTATCAAGGAAATCTATAACAAATGTGAATAATCTGTGCAGCATTGTGCAACATTAGTATACTCTGAATGAACTAAATTCAGATTTGTCAAAACATGAAAAAAACACAAGGATTAAAATTGAAATTATAATCAGTTGTATGTACACACAACGTTGGTAAGCTGAAATTTAAAGACACATTTAATTCTTGATGTTTAATTTCTTCCCTTTATAAATATCTCCAGGACTTTTTGTAGGCAAGTAATTTACTCAATAAGCTCCCCTCGCACTTATGTCCTCTTATGAACTGCTATCAAACTTAACAAATGAGGATTCACATTTTTAAAATTCTTGAAATCATATATAAGAGTTTTCAAAGTTTTATAAACTTTTTATATGTCATTTTTCTTTAAGATTTATCTACTTTTTTGTTTTTATCACTGGTTATGAATCCTTTCAATTAACTTTTGAATATATAACTTTGAAACCTGTCACCCAGTACATGAACATTTCCAGAAGTGGAAAATAGCAATTTTTGCTAATAAAAACACTCTAGGTATGTTAAAATTGGCTCCGATCTTTTGATCTGAGTGTTAGAAGAGGTCATTGACAGGAGGTGACTGCTGGTTGACCCACAAGCTGGACTCAGGCCATCAGAGACTCTTTACCCACTTCCCTGCTCTTGGAATAAACATTCACACCACTGTTTCCCCCCTAGCATCTGTTTCAAAAATGTAGTCTTGAGAGCAGAAGGTGGTGTTAGGACCATTTGGACTGTACAGGTGACTGAACCCCACTAAGACTCTATATAAACTTTTAAAATGTGACTGTGGATGCAAAGATCTTCTTGTCTTACATCCATTGAAGACAAGCCTAATATGTAAATTCCTGTGTGTATTCAACTTGCCACTTCCCAGTCTAGAGTGTGGTCGTAGCCCTGCCTCCATGGATGGAGGCTAGTTTCAAATTTCACCTGGGGAATTCCTCAGGATGCAAACCAACACTGACTTCGATTATCTTATTTGCTGGTTTTAGTGGTCTTTTTTAATGATCTGCACAAACTGAGCTTACTGTCTCCTATAACTTCTATTTTTCAATAAAATGTCATACTGATTTCTCAGCTAAAATTTATTTCATTCAGCCCTGTCATCTGATGGTCAAATTATTTATAAACATACTTGACACTTTATAAACTTAACGGGTAATATATACTCACAGAAAATGTTAAATAACATAGAAGTTGGCTTTCCTACCATTTCTATCTGTCGTTTTTTTAGTTTCCCAACCCATAGACAAGTTTTGATACTAGTTCTTTTTTTTCTTTAGAAAGGTATTAGATAAACTTTGAACATTTAACTTCCTTTCAGATACACATTCTGTTCCTTATCCAGTACAGTACTCCAAGGCATTGAAGATGCCATATAAACTCCTTTTGATAGTATCATTCTTTTTCACTTTAATTCATAAGACTGAAAACAGGACAGCAGCTTTCTATCAAGTTTTCATCATGCCCTGGCTTAAATTCTCCTTGTGTGCTATGCTATGTCATACTATTCTGTTTCTTTTAGTCAATCAAAGATTATAATTGAGCACCTATACTGTACCTAATACTATTCTGTGCATGAGAATACAGCAGTGAAAACAATAGAAATTAAATTAATTTAATTTAATTCAGCTAGATATCATGTAATCTAACAGGTGACTTCAGGTGCTTCTTACAGTTGAGTAGTCATATTCAGAGCTATTTAACATACATATTGAGACGTAGTTGCAAGAATTGCATTTGAACGACACTATTTCAATTCCCAGGAATAGCGACATTGCATTTCTGGACAAAATAATGCTCTTAAATGGGAGGATAAGCGCCCAGATGTCAGGGAACCTTCAGGGACTGACTTATAGATACAATGCGCAAGTCTGCATGTGTGCATATGTGTTTGTGTGTGTGTGTGTGTGTGTGCGCGTGTGTGTGTGTGTGGTAGGCAGGGGATTGGTTACAACGGATACAAAATAAGGATCTATGAAACAAGACTAACCAACTTGATTGATTCAATGCTGGGAAGATAACCCGTTGTCCTCTTTCAATGTTGCAAAATGAATTTCTTAATTTGACTCTGTCAAGGGCACACAAAACAAGGCCAGACCAATCCCTGACTGATTTTACCAATAAAGATACAATGAGTCACTTTCAGATTCAGAGACTTTATTCCTTACATAGAGAAAAAAATGATTAGCTAAAGGAACCAGCTCCCCACAATCTTTGTACCAGCACCAGAAAGAATGGCACTGAAACCAAATGAGCTGAATGGGCGTGAGACATCCTGTTGCTGAAGGGCTCATTCTCAACAGAGGCTAAGCAGCTTTATGTTTTGAAGTTTCATTCGGAGTGTGGAGTTCTGGAAGTCTAGTATCTCATCAGAACCCAGGAGGTGATAAGAAACTGTCTCATGTTAACCTCCAAGGGAATATGGGTGAAAGGCCTGAGTGGGATGCCTTGTGGATGCTCTCCACATTCCTTCTTATCTTCTTGTGTTCTGGTAGCATCATAAAGCATCCTGTCAGGACTCAGATTAGCTGGGGCTCAAATTTCTGCCTGTGTACCCCATATGAATACATGCAAGTTTGCCAAGGTGCCACATGGAGTTCTCCTACAGCGACAGGACCAAAATTTGAGTCACTAAAAGCACTTAACATGCTGCTTTTTCATTTTTGTCTCCATAGATTTTCTAACATGCTGTATGAGAAATTGGATCAACTGTCATGGTTTACGTTATCTCAGTTTTAAGCATCTTTCGGATGATCTAAAAGATAATGTATAAAATGACATTATTTCTAGCCAATCCATTTTATTAAATTTCATTGGCAACAGACTAACCTCACCCACCACTGGGAAATGTCCATTTCATCCGAGTGTAACCGAATACTAAGTTCTGCTTCAGTGATAACCTTTTCAGTTAGTCCAGTTGCGTATCAGTTATTCCTTCCCCACCATGTTATTTGTATTGCCATTACCCTGCCTCAAACACAATTCCTAACGATAGTTACAGAAATCCCCAGCAAGTTTTTCTCTGTATAAAAAATGTTTACACCATCTGATTAGACAATATTTCATCTTCTGCCTCTTTTTAAGAATAAATAGCTTTACAGTGGTTAAAATGTAATCCCAGAGTGGTTATTCATCATGGATTTTGGTGCCTGGTGGTCCAGAATTCACAGTGATACTTTTTTTTAAAAAACTTTAAAACTAAATTAAATCTTGAACCCTGCAAAATTATACACAATGCATATGGTAAGGACACTTAATGGACTCTATCAGTTTGGTGCTAACAGCTATTTTCTCCTCATAAATTTTCTTCATAGGTTCCATCCATACTACCAACCAAACAAAAAAAAAAAAAAGAAGTTAGAGGAGGGAAATAGAACAATATAAACATTTTATTTTTCTTCTAAAATCAGGACCATTCCCTATTGACCGATGGAGGGGGGAAATAAGGTATATTTGACCAAAAAAGAAAAAAAAATCACATTTCCTGCTTCACAAGAAAAAGGGGGGGGGGCGGTCAGAGAAAGAGAAAGAGGGAAGAAGAAGAAGGAAAAGAAAGGGAAGGAGAAGGAGAAAATATAACTACCACATTAGGAATAATCACTTGGATTTAATTAATAGACATTTGCCATATTTAGACCTAATATTTGTTAAAGAACTAAAATATTACAAAAGAAGTTGAAGGCTCTTGAATATCTTTACAATTTTATTTCTCACCTTTACTTCACTGAAAGAATAATTATTTTATTTATGCGATAATTCTACCCTTGCTTGAATAAACTTACCATGTAAGTATACATAAATTTTCTTTTGTGTATTATTAACAAATGTATAGTATATATTTTTATAATTATACAAAAACCATCAGTATAGTAAGTATTCAAAAGCTTCCTTCTATTTTTCTTCTTTATCAATGTTTTAGCTTATCTTGGCTTTTTCAGTTTTGTATACATTCAGGAAGAGTTTAATCAAATTCTGTGAAATAGAATGAATGGAATAGATTTTCTCGGCCAGAACTGGCATCTTTACAATGCTGAGGTTAGCCACCCACAAACACAATCTGTGTCTTCCTCATTTAACATTCTTTTATTTATTTCTGTAAATAGTTTTATGTTTTTCCCATAAATATATTACATTCTCCTTTTTCAATTTATTCCTGAGTAAAAGTATTTCTTACTATGGTTATTGATATTTTTAAGTTTATTTATTTTTAGAGAGAGAGAGAGTGCAGGGAGGGGCAGACAGACAGGGAGAGAGAGAGAATCCCAAGCAGCCTCCTCACTGTCTCCACAGAGCCCAATGTAGGGCTTGAGCTCATGGACCGTGAGATCATGACCTGAGCCAAAACCAAGAGTCATCCACTTAACTGACTGTGCCACCAAGGTGCCACAATAGTTATTGATATTTTTAAATTAAATTTCCTTATTCTCTTTTCATTTTTGCTTTATTTTGTCAAAATTATACATATAGTGAACTTGAGTATTTTTAAGTTTATCTCCAAACTCCTCCTAAACTCAAGCAAATCTACATGACAGGAAGAAAAATACTCATTACATCTTTTAAAAAGTAGGCAATAAGAGTCCCTACAAATCTCAGAACAAACATGAGGTTGACCAAACCACCAAAGCAGCAACGATATAATAGCAGCTGGGAGAGTGAAAATACATATAAAAATAACCGTAAATCATGGAAATACTTCTCCTTTCCCCAAAAGCCAGAAAAAAATTATTACCACTTAATATAATGTGTTTTACCTTGAGTGGAAACCTGAATAGATGCAATGAGAAATAACTAGTAAAACTGGGGAAATTACTCACAGAGGATAATGGCAATGCAAAAACCTCTGAGCAGGTATACAAGATTGAATATTGCCATTTCAGCATATCCTCCTGAGAATTTCAGATATCAAGTTCATACTCTCTTGCAAAGGAAAATGGCTCACAGAAAACAAATATTAATTACAACATTGAAAATTAATAAGATAAGGGGCACCTGGGTGGCTCAGTCTGTTAAGCATTAGCCTTTGGCTCAGGTCATGATCTCACGGTTCATGGGTTTGAGCCCCACGTCAGGCTCTGTGCTGACAGTTCAGAGCCTGGAGCTTGCTTCAGAGTCTGTGTCCCTTTCTCTGTCTGTCCCTCCCCTGATCACGTTTTGTCTCCCTCTCTCTCTCAAAAATAAGTAATACATTTTAAAAAATTAGAAAATGAATAGGACAAAACAGTGGACCTTCAGTTCAAAGAAGGTATCACAGATAGCAAATGCTTGAAAAAACCATGAAATTTGAAAATGTGTTCCAGCTATTTGTTTTTTGGGAAAAGCCTCATGATTTAAACATAAGATACTTAA
The DNA here is from genome assembly GCF_018350215.1 of Panthera leo. Taxonomy (NCBI): domain Eukaryota; kingdom Metazoa; phylum Chordata; class Mammalia; order Carnivora; family Felidae; genus Panthera; species Panthera leo. The sequence goes on along the minus strand of NC_056682.1, from coordinate 88,425,669 downwards.
AAATAATAAATAGAACAAAATCTAACTCCATCCCATTTATTATAAGAAAAAAATATAAAAATAAACCTTATGTTTGAATGAATAATGGAAAAACACCAGGAATTCACATTGACAAAGACCAGTAATTTGTATATACAGGTGGAGAAAATGTTTTTAAAACTATGCAATCATTGAAAGATTGACTGAAATGCAATTTGTAAAATATCAGAAATGTATGTGTACAAGAAGTTCTAGTTCAAGACGATGACACAGGAAGATCCTGAACTCACCTCTTCCAACAGACTTACTTAGTCAATGGCTACACACAGATAATTTTTTTCTTAAATGCTGACTGTTATGAGTACACAACAGGTAAATGATAAGAAAACTATATTGATGTAGGTACACACACACACACACACACACAGACACACACACACAGGGTTATTATTCAGCCATAAAAAAGGATGAGATCTTGTCATTTGTGACAACATGGATGGATCTCGAGGACATTATACTAACTACAATAAGTCAGATGTCTTTCTCTTAGATTTGTCTTATATGTGGAATCTAATGACAAATAAAACACCAACCTCATAGGTACAGAAAACAGATTATTGGTTGCCAGAGGCAGGGGTAAGGGGTGAAAGAAATGAGTGAAAGGGGTCCAAAGATAAAAATGAATAAATAGACAAATAAATAAACAAAGAAGATATTGGTCAAGACCACTGGGAGATTTATTATAAAAGCTATTTAATAAGGGTGTCTCTTTCTAAACTAGAAATATAGCATTAAATTTAGCCCTCCTTGATTTCAAAGAAATTTTAGTGTACTTCATTGTAATCAGGGCTAAGGATCATTAGGCAAATTAAGCCTTAGGAAAATAAAAATTAATAAAAACAATGAAATAAAATGAGTGCATACCTACAATAAATATTTTTTTAAGAAGAAATATATGTCTGGGTGACCAATAGTATACAACGAAACCTGTCAGGTATTAGGAAAGACATACTGGTGTGGCAAAGAGATGTCACAGAAAAAAAAGAGTAAGGAACAAACAGAAGATAGAAAAAGAGGTTGTACAAAAATATTTGAGAAATGAGAAAAACAGAAGGGAGAGAGGAAAGAGTATTTTAAAAGGTAAATGAAAATAAAGAGTAAATATATTTAAAAATCATAGGTGATAAAAAATTACAAGCAGTGGTAAAGGTGTAATAACAGGGGACAGAGTTATAATCCCATCTGAAACAACCAAAAAGCATAGAGAAGGAAAGAAAAAAGAAAGAAAGAAAAAAAAAGAAAGAAAGAGGAAAAAGAGGGAGGGAGGGAGAGAAAGAAAGAAAGGAAGAAAGAAAGAAAAAAGAAAGAGAAAGAAAGAAAATAAAAAGATGTTTTAGCATATTTTAAAATGTATTTTACATTTTTTTTGCAGAAACAGTGTATTAAATTATATTTTACCAGTAGTAAAATATGTGTGAGAAATATGTGAGAAAGCCTCTGGCCATTTTCATAAAGTTTTATCTGATGGAAGGAACTTACTGCTTTAATTTATGTTTCTTGATTAATAAAGTTGAAAAATATGCATATTTTTGTCATTTATTTTCCTCCTTTTGTCTTTTTTTTACTTATTTTTTCTGGTAGTGTGACTTCTGTTTTTTAAATTAAGAATTTATGTTTTAGAGCAGTTTTAGATTGACAACATAACCGAAAAGAAAGTACAGAGATTTCTCATCCATCCTGCTCCCTGACGCATACATAGTGTCCCTCATTATCAATACCTCCACTAAACAATACAAGTTTTCTCAAGTCAATAAGCTGGGATCAACCTCTTCCGGTTTGCTTCTCCTCTTTCAGGTCTCACTCATTGTCTTTTGTTGTTTAATGTTCAGTGTCTGAAAAACTATCTTTTTAAGGCAGTGAAAGTACTCTGGAAACATAATGATGGGTAGATGTCATTATACATTCATCCATATCCATAGAATGTACAACATGAGGAGTGATGCCTAAATGGAAACTGTGAACTTCAGGTGATTATGAGTAAAATACTCAGGAATGGGGAATAATTAGCCCAATACTTAGCACTGTTCTAGAACCACCTAAAAAAAAAAAAAAAAAAAAAACACGAAAGCAAGACCCAAATGGATTCACTGATTCTAGCTAACTAAATAGTACCATTTGAATATAAAATTTGACATGTTCAGCAACCAGTCGTAGGACCAGGCATGATAAGAAAAAGGAAAATATGACCTCTAATGAGGGGAAAAAACAATTATCGCAAACTGACAGAGCTTGACACGAATGTTATGATCTGTGGAAAAGGACATTAAGCTATATTGTAACTGTATTACATGTGTTAAAAGAAAATAAACCCAAATTCTAGAGATAAAAACAATTTCCGAGATGAAAATATACACAGGGGGTGCCTGGGTGGCTCAGTCTGTTTAGCGCCCGACTCTTGATTTCAGCTCAGGTCATGATCTCGCAGTTCATGAGTTTGAGCCCCATGTAGGGCTCTGTGCTGATGGTACAGAGCCTGCTTGGGATCTCTCTCTCTCCCTCTCTCTCTGCCCCTCCTCCACACATGCACGTACTTGTGTGCTCTCTCTTTTTCTCCCTCTCACTAAATATAATAAACAATCTCAATAGATAAATAAATAAATAATAAAAAAATACACTGAATGAGATTAATGGAATATCATAGGTTGTAGTAGAAAAGATATGTCAATTTGAAGACAAAAATTAGTATGCAAAATGAAATACAAATAAATAAAAGTTATCTACAAAAATTCTATAGCTGGCATTAACCTTCATATTGAAGATAATATGCTTTCACCTTAAGAATGGAACCAAAGCAAGAATATTTGCTTTTACCTTAAGATTAGAACCAAGGCTATGTTTATTTGCTTTTACTACTTCTATTCAACATAATCGTCTCTAGACTCATTCAACACCCAGAAGTTTAAAGAAAAGAAGAAAAAGTCTTGTTTTGCTCCTGTTTTCAAAGAAGATACTGATAATCTTGAGAAACTTAACAGAAAACCTTGGGGGAAGGGAAGGTGGAAAAAAATATAGTTACAAACAGAGAGGGAGGGAGGCAAACCATAAGAGAGTCTTAAATACGGAGGGAGAACAAACTGAGGGTTGTTGGGGGGGTTGGGGAGAGGGGAAAATGAGTGACGAGCATTGAGAAGGGCACTTGGGATGAGCACTGGGTGTTATATGTAAACAATGAACCCCGGGAATCTACCCCAAAAAACAAAAGCACATTTTACACACTTTGCAAATTTATTTGACAATAAATTATATTAAAAAATTAAGATGCTGATATTATTGTATTAATAGTTATAAGGTTTGCTGGAGGCCACAAGTAAGTAGCTTCTAGAAAATTAAGGAGATCTTTCAATTACAAATTTTACATTCTTATAAATGTTTAATATTATGATTTTTTTCTTATCTCACTTAAAGGTACTATATGTTCTCTCTTTTTTAATCTATTAATATAGTGAATACTAAATCATCATTTAGTATTGAGGTTTAACTCTCTTATATCCTGAAATAAATGTTGAAAGAACACAATTAGTTTAATGTATTAATATTTCACTTATGGTTTTGATTTTTTGTTCATCATTAAATAGAACTGAATTTTTATTTATTTATTTACATTCAAGTTAGTTAGCATACAATGTAGTATTGGTTTCAGGAGAAGAACCCATTGATTCATCACTTACATGTAACACCCAGTGCTCATCTCAACAAGTGCCCTCCGTAATGCCCATCACCCATTTATCCCATCCCCCACTCATTTCCTCTCCAGCAACCCTCAGTTTGATCTCTGTATTTAAGAGTCTTTTAGAGTTTGTCTCCTTCTCTGTTTTTATCTTATTTTTTTCTTCCCTTCCCCTATGTTCATCTGTTTTGTTTCTTAAATTCCACATATGAGCACAATCATATATTTGTCTTTCTCTGACTGACTTATTTTGCTTAGCATAATACACTTTATTTCCATCCATGTTGTTGCAAATGGCAAAATTTCATTCTTTTTGATCACTGAGTAGTATTCCATTGTATGTACATATGTGTGTGTGTGTGTGTGTGTGTGTATCACTTCTTCTTTATTCATTCATCAATCAGTGGATATTTGGGCTCTTTCCATAATTTGGTTAATGTTGATAACACTGCTATAAACATTGGGGTGCATGTGCCCCTTCGAATCTGTATTTTTGTATCCCTTGGGTAAATACCTATTGGTACCATTGTTGGGTTGTAAGGTAGTTCTATTTTTAACTTTTTGAGAAACCTCAAAAGTGGTTTTCCAAAGTGGCTGAACCAGTTTGCATTCCCCCAACAGTGCAAAAGAGTTCCCCTTTCTCCACATCCTACCAACATGATGCTGAATTCTTTTCATGTGTCTCTAGCCAACTGGATGTCTTCTTTGGATAGTGTCTATTCATTTTTTCTGCCCATTTCTTCACTGTATTATTTGTTTTTTGGGTGTTGAGTTTGATAAGTTCTTTATAGATTTTGAATACTAACCCTTTATCCAATATGTCATTTGCAAATATCTCCTCCCATTGCGTTGGTTGCCTTTTAGTTTTGTTGATTGTTTCCTACACTGTGCAGAAGCTTTTTATTTTCATGAGATCCCAATAGCTCACTTTTGCTTTTATTTCCCTAGCCTCCAGAGATATATCTAGTAAGAAGTTGCTCTCACCAATGTCAAAGAGGTTATAGCTTGTTTTCTCCTCTAGGATTTTGATGGTTTCCTGTCTCGCATTTAGTTCTTTCATCCATTACAAATTTATTTTTGTATGTAGTATAAGAAAGTGGTCCAGGTTCATTCTTCTGCATGTCACTGTCCAGGTTTCCCAGCACCATTTGCTGAATGGGCAATCCTTTTTCCAATGGATACTTTTTCCTGCTTTGTCGAAGATTAGTGGCCATACACTGGTGGGTCTATTTCTGCGCCCTCTATCTGTTCCATTGATCTATATGTCTGTTTTTGTGCCAGTACCATAGTGTCTTGATTACAGCTTTTTAATTCAGCCTGAAGTCCAGAATTGTGATGTCTCCAGCTTTGATTTTCTTTTTCAACATTACTTTCGCTATTCAGGGTCTTTTCTGGTTCTGTACAAATTTTAGGATTGTTTGTTCTACCTCCGTGAAGAATGCTTGTGTTATTTTGATAAGGATTGCATTGAATGTGTATATTGCTGTCGGTAAAATAGACATTTTGACAATATTTGTTCTTCCAATCCATGAGCATGTGATGTTTTTTTCCATTTCATTATGTCTTTTTCAATTTCTTTCATAAGCTTTCTATAGTTTTCTGGGTACAGATCTTTTACCTCTTTGGATAGGTTTATTCTTAGGTGTTTTATAGTTTTTGATGCAATTGCAAATGGGATCAGTTCTTGATTTCTCTCTCTTCTGCTTCATTTTTGATGTATAGAAATACAAGTTATTTTTTATGTTGATTTTATATCCCTTGACTTTGTTGAATTCGTGTATCAGTTCTAGCAGGTTTTTAGAGAGATCTTTCCAGGTTTTTCATATAGAGTATCATGTCATCTGCAAAGAGTGAAAGTTTGAATTCTTCTTTGTCAATTCGAATGCCTTTTATTTTTTAATGTTATTTGATTGCTGAGGCCAGGACTTCCAGTACTATGAACAACAGTGGTGAGAGTGGACATTCCCTGTCATGTTCCTGACCTTAGGGGTAATGTCAGGAACATGAACTTTTGTTTTTCCCCAATGAGAATGATATTAGATCTGAGCTTTTCATATATGTTTTTTATGATGTTGAGGTATGTTACTTCTATCCCTACTTTCTTGAGGGTTTTTATCAAGAAAGGATGCTGTATTTTGTCAAATGCTTTTTCTGAGTCTTTGAAAGGATCATATGGGTCTTGACCTTTCTTTTATTAATGTGGTATATCACAATGGTTGATTTGCAAATATTGAACCAGCCCTGCAGCCCAGAATTAAATCTCACTTGATCATGGTGAAACATTCTTTTAATGTACTATTGAATTCAATTTGCTAGTATCTTGTTGAGAATTTTTGCATCCACATTCATCAGGTTTATTGGCCTGTAATTCTCCTTTTTAGTACGGTATTTGTCTGGTTTTGGAATCCAGGTAATGCTGGCTTTATTGAATGAGTTTGGGAGCTTTTTTTCCATTTCTGTTTTGGAATAATTTGAGAATAGGTATTAACTCTTCTTTAAATGGCTGGTAGAATTCCCCTGGGAAGCCATCTGGCCCAGGACTCTTATTTGTTGGGAGATTTTATTTTACTAATTCAATTTCTTTGCTGGTTTGGGGCCTGTTCAAAGTTTCTGTTTCTTCCCACTGAGTTTTGGTAGTGTGTGAGTGCCTAGGAATTTGTCCATTTTTTCCAGATTGTCCATTTTGTTGGCTTATTATATTTTATAGTATTCTTATAATTGTTTCTATTTCTGTGGTGTTGGTTGTAATTTCTCCTCTTTTAGTTTTTTGTTTTTTTTTTTTTTTTTCTATTTGGGTCTTCTTTCCTTTTTTTATGAGAAATGTGGCTAGGGTTTACCAATTTTTTTGTTCTTTCAAAAACTAGCATTTAGTTTAATTGATCTTCTACTGTTTATTTTTTGTTTGTTTGCTTATTTGTATGTTTGTTTGTTACTAAACTGCTTATTTCTGCTCTAATCTTTATTATTTCCTTTCTGCTGGCTTTAGAGTTTATTGGCTTCTGCTTTTCTAGCTCCTTTAGGAGTAAGGTTAGATTGTGTATTTGGATCATTCTTGCCTCTTAAGATAGGCCTGAATTTCAATGTGCTTTCCTCTTAGGACGCCATTGTTGCATCCCAAAGGGTTTAGACTGTCGTATGTTCATTTTCATTTGCTTCCATGTATATTTTTATTGCTTCTTTAATTTCCTGGATAACCCATTCATTCTTTAATAGGATGTTCTTTAACCTTCATATATTTGAGAGCTTTCCAAATTTTTTTCTTGTGGTTGACTTCAAGTTTCATAACATTATATTCTGAAAATATATATGGTATAATCTTGATCTTTTTGTACCTGTTCAGGGCTAATTTGTGACCCAGTGTATGATTTGTTCTAGAGAATGTTCCATGTGCACTCTAGAAAAATGTGTATTCTGCTGCTTTATGATGAAATGTTCTGAATATATCTGTTAAGTCCATCTGGTCCACTGTGTCATTCAAAGTTATTGTTTCCTTGGTGATTTTCTGCATACATGATATGTCCATTACTATAATTGGGGTAATAACGTCTCCTATCATTGTAGTATTATTATCAATGAGTTTCTTTATGTTTGTGATTAATTAATTGATTTATTTGTACCAAGTTGGGGGCAAAAATAATTATAATTGTTAGGTTTTCTTGAGATAGATCCCTTAATTATGATAAAATGCCCTTCTTCATCACTTGTTACAGTATTTCTTTTAAAATCTAGTTTGTCTGATATAAATATGGCTACTCTGGCTTTCTTTTGACCTCCATTAGTATGATAGATGGTTCCCCATCCCCTTGCAATCTTCAGGTGTGCTGACATTTAAAATGAGTCTCTTGTAGGCAGGATATAGACGGATTTGTTTTTTATCCGTTTTGATACCTTATGTCTTTTGATTGGGGCATTTACTCCATTAAATTTTTTTTTTACATTTATTTATTTTTGAAAGACAGAGATAGAGCGTGAGCAGGAGAGGGGCGGAGAGCAAGGGAGACACAGAATTTGAAGCAGGCTCCAGGCTCTGAGCTGTCAGCACAGAGCCCAATGCAGGACTCCATCCCACGAACCGTGAGATCATGACCTGAGCCGAAGTCGGATGCTTAACTGACTGAGCCACCCAGGTGCCCTGCATTTAGTCCATTTATATTGAGAGTGATTATTGAAAGATGCCATTGTGCTATCTGTGCATTGGTGATTCTGGTGATGTTCTCTGGTCTGCTGCTTTAGTCTTTTTTTTTTTTTCCTGCACTACAGAATCCCCCTTAAAATTTCTTACAGGGCTGGTTTAGTGGTCACAAATTGTGTTAGGTTTTCTTGTTGTTGTTGTTGTTGTTGTTGTTGTTTTTCCCCCTCTGGGAAAATCTTTATCTCTCCTTCTATTCTGAATATAGCCTTGCTGGATTAAGGATTCTTGGCTGCATATTTTTCCTATTCAGCACATTGAATATTCCCTGCCACTCTCTTCTGGCCTGACAAGTTTCAGTGGACAGATCAGCTACTAACCTTATGTGTCTACCTTGTTACTTTGTAGGTTAAGTACCTTTTGTCCCTAGCTGCTTTCAGAATTCTCTTTATACTTTTATTTTGCAAGTTTCACTATGATACATTATGGTGTCAGTCTGGTTGTTGTTGTTGTTGTTGTTGTTGTTGTTGTGGCTGTTTTCCCCAAGGAATTCTCTGTGATTCTTGGACTTGAATGACTGTTTCCTTTGCCAAATTAGGGAAGTCAGCTATCATTTGTTCAAATAAGACTTCTGCCCCATTTTCTTGCTCTTCTTCTTCTGGGAATCTTGTGATATGGATATTGTTTCATTTCATAGAAGCACTTAGTTCTCTAAGCATCCCTTCAGGATTTAGCAATTCTCTTTCCCTCTTTTTTTTTTTTCAGTTACATTATTTTCCATAATTTTATCTTCTAATTCACCTATTCTTTCTGCTGATTATTAAATCTTCACTGTCATTGTATCTAGTTCATTTTGCATCTCAGCTATAGCATTTTTTTAATTCATCCTGACTAGTTCTTCAGTGTTTGATCTCTGCAGCAAGGGTTTCTCCGGTGTCTTCTGTGCTTTTTTCAAGCCCAGCTGGTAGTCTTATGACTATTATTCTAAATTCTTGTTCATATATATTGCTTATATCTGCTTTGAACAAGTCCTTGCCTGTGATTTCAAGAAGAAATCTTCTTGACATTTCTTTTGGGGAGAATTCCTCCATCTTGTCATTTTGGTTAAGTTTCTGTCTTTTGCATGTTTTAAAAGCTTATTATGTTTCTTGCACCTGAGAGTACTGCTATATTAAAAAGTGATCATACACTGTCCAGGGCCTGGCACTCCAGGGAGTGTTTCTTGTGTGTGCTTTGTCACAATCTGCTGTTGTGTTTTGGTTGCTCTGTCCCACTGGTCAGTCCGCTGCAGAGCTTCTCCTTGGTTGCAGTGGTGGAGTGTTTGAGCTTTTAACTAGGTGTGCTTTGATTTGTTTTTTGAGGTAACCCTGGGGGAAGAGAGGAGGGAGTGAAGCCTGATCCCAAAAGAAGAGAAAAAGGAAAGGGGAAAAATAAATAAAAAGAGAATCAAAAAAACAAAAACAAACCCAAAACTATAAGGCTGATTTCAACGATTGAGAAAGGAAAAAAAATAGGAAAAAAAGCCAGAGAAAAGAAAAAAGAAGGAAAAAGAAAATAATAAAAAAGTCTTATCAACAAGAAAAAAAGGAGAGAGAGAAAAGGAAATGAAAAACAAAATAAAACAATAAAAGAACAATGAGCTCAATTCCAAAAGAAAAAAAAAAGGAGAAAAAAAGAAAAAGAGAGTTTCCTATTGGTTCCTGGGTGTTGGTTGTGCTGGTCTTCTGGAAGAGAGGCAGGCTGTGTGGGTTCAGAGTCAGTCTTGCCCCTGTAAACCAGCAGTTGCAGGCAAGGGGGAGGGGGGGTGAGAGGCGGGAGGGCAGGGTTTAGTGTTAGCTGGTTCTGCCTTCACCAGGGGCTGCTATGTTGCTCTCTGAAGTCCCACCATGGTGGTGGTGGTGGGGAAAATAGCACCACCCCAATATCTCATCCCTGGTCCAGGGATCACAACTCCTGCTGTTCAGGCAGCCCTCACAGAATAGCAGGGGGAGTCAGCTCATCCTGCACCAAACCTCTCCTGCATTTTTTCTTTGGTGCGCAGCAGGGATTCAAAACCTGAAGTCTTAAAAGACACAGCACAGCACAGATCTTCTCCCCTTCTCCAACCTGCTGGTGAAAGGCATTTGGCTGGCACCCGCAGGGTCTTTTGTCCTTGACGAGGCAATAAACCCTCTTCCAAAAGTACTCCAGGAAGGGGATCATTCTTTCCCAGTGTGCCCCGGAGATCGCTACAGCACAGTCCACACTCCAATGCCAACTCCCACCTCCCCAGGAGTGCCTGCCATGGCTCTGCTCTGGTGAAAGTATCGTGCTTCCAAAACCTCAGTTGCAGCTCAAAAAGCTGTTTGCAAAAAAAGAACTGGGACACTCAGTACTTTTTACTCTCCAGTCCATGGTACAGAAAGGTTTTTCTCTTGTGCTAAATTGATGCCACACTACCTCAATCCCTTTCTCTTTCTCTCCTTTTATTCTCTTCACAGAAAGGGTTCCCTCCTCTCAGTGGCTCTGGTGTTCCCTCCCTCCCCAGTTTACATTCACCCACCTCAAACCTGCCATGCTGTCTCCTTCCAACTGTGGAGAACTTTCTGCCATTTGTAGACAGATTTCTTGGGTCTTCAGAGTGATCTGACCTCAATACAGCTGTGTTGAGGGACAAGGAAAGGCTAGAGTCCCCCTACTTCTTCACCATCTTGACTCATCCTCCCAGAACTGATTTTTTATACTTTGATATTGTCAGGATTTTTAAAAAATCAAGTTTATACATAAACTATGAGAGAAGCTGAGAGGTGTTCTCTGTCCTTTCACAAGCCATTGTAGGGATTCTCAACTCTTGGTGACATGGAAACCTATTGGTAGTCTATTATACAGAAATGAAGCATGAACAGAATCACACTTTTAACATGAAAATTCTGGTATGTTAAAAATACACTGCAATATGGGTAGAGACAAGGACGGAGAACAGAAAAGTCACTTGGGAAACTATTGCAATAATCCAGATGAAAAATAATGGTGGCTCGGGTCAAAGATTTAGTCCTCAACAGTTAGAAAAGAGTTCCCACTAATTTTAGAAATTTTCTAAAACATCTGTAGATGGACCATGTGTGGAGGCAGTGGAATAAACATATTAGAAGCTCGGCTTTGAGTATAGTCAATTAGATACGTGTGTTAAGACATTCCAGGTGAAGATGTCAAAGGGGTAACTGTCTATATGAAGCTGGATTGCAGGGGAAAGAAGATTGCAGGTATATAATTGGGAAGCATTAACATATTAATGACATTTAAAGGTCACCAAGGGAATTAGCATAAATAGAAAAGAAAAGAAATCCAGATACTGATCCCCCGTAAGCCCAGTGTGACTGAGAGTCAAGGAGGAAGCAGTTAAGGTGCATGAAAGAATTATATTTTTAGAAAGAAAAAAAAAAACCAACAGAGAGTATAATTTCCTCAAAGCTACAAATACATCAAATGATGATAGTAGATCAAATAAAATAAAACAGAGAAATAACCATGGAAATCTGTTATTGGGATTTATTGGTGACCTTGAGAAGAGCCCATTTTGGTTGAGTGTTGGCAACGAAAACCTGTAGGTGGAGGTTCAGTAAAGAATGGGAAAATTTTAATTGGAAAAAGTGAGTATAGACAAGGAGATAAGCGGAGCAGTCCTGGAAGGGATGTAAAGTTAAGAAAGGTGTTTTTATCGTTGTTGTTATTTGTTTGTTTGTACGAAAGAAGTTCATGTCTATGTACTTAGGGAAGATTCCAGTAGAGAGGGAAAACTTGGTGACAAGAGAAAGGGAAAATTGCTGAGCAAAGACATTGTCTGTGATAGATGATGTGATCTAGTTCACAAGGTGAGAGGGTGAAGATGTGTGGCAGAGAAGGACAATATACAAGTTCAGATGCAGGTGGATTATTGGAAGTAGGGTGGGGGCTTGTGGAAAGTCTCTTCTGATTGTCCCTATCTTCTCAGTGAACTAGGTGGTGAGGTCATTAACTGAGGTAGTAGGGAGTGGAAAAGAAGGGATGAAATACTTGTGGGGAAACTTCTGAGTATAAATGGAATAGTGAAATGTAATATTATTGTCAAGCAACTTGAAAGCACATAATCAAGGTTTATGATTAGGAATTTTAATTGAGAGCAGGCTATGGGTGTGGGGGTGTGGGGGGATGCATGGTTACGTGTGTGTTCTAGCCACATGTGGTGTACAAGTGTATATGTGGAATAACAAAAGGTTAGCAAGTCTTTCCATAATATAATGATGAAATCAGAGAAGGTTGAGAAGTTTGGAATTATAAGCTAGTAAAAGAGAATGAGGTCACGCTAGGTGTGAGGTACAGAAAAAATGTTAGGACCAATGTTTTGTAAGTGTTCTGGGTTGAACTGTGTCCCCCAAAAGATACATTCAAGACCTAACCCCTGGTATCCATGAATGTGACCACATTTGGAAATAGTCTCTGCAGATGTAATCAAATTAACATGCGGTCATGCTAGATTAGGGTGGCCATAATGTAATAACTGGTGACCTTATACGAAAAGGAAATCTGAAACAGACACAGAGGTAAGAGAGCCATGTGAAGACACAGGTGGAGAATGGCACTATGCTGCCACAAACTAAAAAGCACCAAGAAGCCTAGAAACCACCAAATCTAAAAAAAGGCAAGGAAGGATACCTCTGCATGGCCCTGCTGACCCTTGATTATGGACTTCTTAACTCTTGATTATGGTCTCCAGAATTGTGACAGAATAAATGCCTGTTGTTTGAAACCGCACAGTTCATGATACGTTGTTATATAGCAGCCCTGGTGAACTGACACAGTAAGTCAGAGCAACATCAAAGTTGTAGCTGAACCAGAGATATTTAGCCATGGAGACAGGAAGTGATGGCTGGACCGCTCAGGATGGAGTGCTTATCTATGGCAGAGTGGTAGATGGAATGTGAAGATCATCGGATAAGAGAACTTCAAGAAACTGAGATGCCAGGGAATTGCAAGGATTATCTCTGTGGATGTTAAAATCATCAAAAACGAAGCCAATAGTGACATTAAAGAGAGTGATGCAAATGTGGAAGTCCAAATATGACACTAACACTGGAAACTGATTTTAGGGTTTTAGATGACAACAAAAAAGAGGGAAATGGGTAGAATCCTCTGATGACGTAAGATTTAAAGCTGATATTATTTTGTACATTTAAAAGCATCATTTAATTGCTAACAATATGTATTCTTCAAACTGAATTTGTGTGTAGCCTTATATTTGACATTTATCCATATAAATATATGTTCACCAATTTCTGCCATGTAGTAGTCCATTGAAAGCTACACCAGATTATTTATCAATTCCCCTGTTAATAGATGTCTGTTTTTTTCTAGTTCTTAATATTAAAAGCAAAACTCTCTTTCATTGTTTTTTTTTTTGTTTTTATCTTACTGCACCTATAATTTTGTGCCCATTATTTTATTATTTATTTATTTATTTATTTATTTATTTATCTATCTATTTAGAGAAAAAAAGAAAGGCTTTAGTCAAAATCTTTACAATAAAATAATTATAATTATAAATGGAATGGAAATGAATAGTTTTCCAAGCAAATCGAATACAGAAATATGCCATCTTTTAGAGTAAAATGCCAGTTTAACATTCTTAAACAGCTGTGTGAGACAATGGCTCTGCTTTGTGCAAAACATGATAAGCAAAATTAAGAAAAAACTCTGCAAAATTCTTTAGTTACTCAAGGAAATTGCCAGAAAAGAAAATAGTACAAGAAAAAAAAAAAAGGGAGTACATTCTAGTATTTGATTTGTATACAGAGGCTAGCATGACCAGCACTGATGTAAGCCTCATACCTGCTAAATAAATCCTTGGGTAGTTTCAGTTTGAAGTTAATAGCTGAAGTCCTAGAAACTGTGCTTTTCTGCAGCCACATGGCCAAAAAGGTAGATGCTATCATAAAGGTGCCCTACAAAATCTTCACTAATGTGTTGAGCAGCACGACAGATATTTCAAATAAATTCTTTTTGACATTTTATTCTTTACATGAGGTCTAGTGAGGTCAAGGCAAAGAATCAATGAGCAGCACAGTATGTAGACAACATCAGGACTGAGGCCGAGTTCTCGCATTAAATCGGGGTTACAAACACAGAATCTATGTGAGAACTTTGTTATGAGACTTTCAAGATACTCCTCATGCTTTTCAGAGGCGTTGATATGACGAAATAATTCTCTTGGTGCATTGGGCAAGAATTGATTTCTAAAATTATGCAACATTACAAGGTCATCCAAGACATCTCTTTTTTTCATCAAGATAGAATCTCCTTTTTTAGTATTCTTGTACAGAAGATAAACTTTGCTATTTCCCTTGGTGACTCATCTAGGATACCCTTGGACATAAAGTAGTTTATTCCCTCCTCTGGGTTGGCATTAAAGGTGAGGCTACCTTCATCCAGCCGCATATACAATTTTCTGAAAGAAAATCCTGGGGGAGGGTTCTTACTATACATGGAACAGTGACCCCAAGTGGATTGACACAACTCTCGCCAGAGAAGTTCATCATTTGCAAGGTCCTGCCAAACGCATGACCCTAGGCAGAAGTCTGTTGCATTCAGGTAGGACAAGAGGGTAAAGCTTAGCTCGGGGCCAACATTTCCAGATTAATGAATTTTTCCTGATCTTTAGCTTCCTGTGCCTTCAAAGGATGATATATATCAATGCCTCCTTGGACTTGTTTACGACGACTGGTGTTAGACGTCCATCCTGCTCTGCTGTCTGCTGAAGTAGCTGGGCTCTCTATGGCCTTCCTGCTGTAGCTGCTGGTGTCCTGCCACTCTCCACAGCCCCTCACCAATCTGCAAGTTGTTAGAAACAAGCTCACTTGACTCTGGAGGTGGGGAAGGTGGGGGGGGGGGGGCAAGCATGGAATCTGTGGGTCAGGCTATCAGGAGAGACAGGCTGGAACTCTCTGGAATGGGCTGAAACTGCCCTCCGCAAGCAAAATTTCTTCTTCTGGGCCTGCCATTATTTTAAAATTGTGCCTCCTGTCTTTCTTGGCTGACCCGTCCTTTCTGAATTTTTTTTTTTCTCTTTTATTAGCCTTTGCAAAAACCTGGCTTTTTTTTTTAATATATATTCTTTGTTTTTTCTTTGTTTCCTAGAAGTGATAATTTATTATTTTTTTTATTTTATTGTATTTATTTGCATATTTCTAGACGTTGTGGGAGCACTATTATGGATATTATTTCACTGTTTGATGTAGAATAAACACTTACGTCGTTTATTCTGATTTTTCTCAATTTAAAAAAAAATCACTAGAGATTTTAAATTTCTATGGTTTTTGCTACATTTCACAAGTATAGATATCCTCTCCATTCAGTTATTAATATTTTATAATTTCCAGTGAGTTATTCTTTGAATTCAGTTTTAACTAATAACATGGAGAATGTTACATACGCTTTCAGTTGTATGTTGTTTTGTTTCTTGCATGCCCCCTTTTTCTTCTAAGCTTTAGGTCTCTTTTGTTGAGATTCATCTTCTACTAATTCCTTCAACAATGTTAAAGCCTCTTATGCTTTTGTATGCAAATATTTTTATTTTCTAGTCAGTCCTGAATCACAGACATTCGGGTAGAAGTATACAGTGTCTGCCTGATAAATTATTTTTTGCCATTAATGACTCCCTTTATCTGTATAAAAGTATATTAATTGTATATTAACATTATTATATGTGTAATACTTGGCTGATCCCTTCCCATTTCTTGAATTTTAAACTTTCTTCATCATTATATTTTAGGTATGATTCTTTTAAATAAAATTTGTTACTTTATCAGACCTAACATTCTCTGTATTTAAAGAGGCAGATTTATATTTGGACATATTTCAATTTGTTTTGTTTTGTAGATCTACTCATCATGTTTTCTTTGTTCTTTTTACTTTATTGACTTCTTTAAAACTGATACACATTTATCTATTTTCTTTTCCCCATTATAATTTCAGTTGTTATTTGTATTCCAAATTTTGTGTATGTGTACCTGACACTTTTTACCTCTTTCTAGAAATAGATCATCCTTCATTGTACAACTCAATGAGTTTTCACAAAGTGAGCATGTCCTTATAACCAGCCTCCAGATTAAGAAGCCAAAGATTCCAAACATTCCAGAAAATCCTCGGTGCTTCCTGCCAGTCACTATCTGTAGTTGCTTAGCTTTCTGTGTGGCATGTTAACCTAATTCCTTAGATTCATCCCCCAGTTAACAAATTCTCTGTTTAGCTCCAACTAATCTCTTTAGTCTTTCCGTTGAGTTTTCAGTTCCATTATTGTACACATACTATTCACAAGTTCTATTTTATTTTTTCACATTTGTTCTTTTCTTCCTTTATTAGCTCTTCGGTTGTTTTAAGTCAATTAGCTCTTCAATAGTGTATATTTAATGGTATCCTTATTATTCTCCTATTTTAGCTTTTAACTTCAATTTCCATTTTTTGCAACTACTAACACCCTCATGGAGGCTCCCTTATCATGTTTTAAAATTGAGTTTTATGAGTTAATTTTCATCAACCTTTTTTTTTCCACATCTCATCATATTCTTTCAGTTTCCTTGTTTCTGAAAAGGTTATATAGATTTCAGTATTCTAGGGGAGATTGTAGGTGAATATTATCAGTTTGAAAGCTGGGTTTAGACCTGTTTGGCCCCAAGCCTTTGATTTTTCCTAGCTGCCTTTATACCTTTTTACTCAAGACTGTAGACAGAACAGAAATTTTATGGCCACATCTTTGTTTGTGTATAGAGTTTTTCTAGTTCACTTTTAATGGATGGAGAATATCTATGAAAAGATTTTCAACAAGTATTTTACACAGCCTGAGGCCATTTTTTTTGTCTTCCTGTGTAGATTAGAAGGCTAGGCTTCAGCCTCTAAAGCCTAAATATACGGTAAAAATCTCTATGGGCTATAAGGCCATCAACACACCATGTTAATTTTTATTATTCTCTGTACTCCTGAATCTTTCCTTTCATTCCTTTGTGTTTGACTAGATATTATTTTTTTAGAGTGTTATTGTACATATAATCTCATCTTAGTAGCAGATAGGAAATTCTCTGAGTCAGCTTAGGGCATCGTGTTTTTAATAAAAGAAAGGAGTATAAACACTCGACTAACTTTTCCTATTAAAGACAGTAGGCGGCTGGACTCATCTGTGTCTCCTTTACTGTGCTTAATCCTCATGACCCCTATTCTCTTTTGCACATTTCTCACTAGCCTCTGTTGTTACTCCCCAAACAACCAGAGACCTAATCTCCTCACTCATATGCGGCAGTTCTTCCATTTCACTCCAAACACCAAAACTCTTTCCTGAACTTCAGTTTCATCAAATGTAATTCCCAGGAATAATTTCTCTAATTATAGACTTAGGAAAATCAATTTACCACTCTATTTTTAAAAATTAGTTTTTAACCGTTGATTTTTCAATAGCATGTTGTAGAAAAGACACTCTCATTGTTAGAGAAAACAAAAACAAAAAGCCCATGGGGCGCCTGGGTGGCTCAGTCGGTTCAGCGACCAACCTCGGCTCAGGTCATGATCTCGTGGTTTGTGAGTTCGAGCCCCGCGTCGAGTCTGTGCTGACAGCTCAGAGCCTGGAACCTGCTTCTGATGCTGTGTCTCCCTCTCTCTCTGCCCCTCCCCCACTCATGCTCTGTCTCTGTCTCAGAAATAAACATAAAAATTAAACAACAACAACAACAACAACAAAAGCCCACAAAAGACCTAACATGCTCTATAAGATTTATAACTCCAAGGTAAGAAAGGACTGGAAAATCATGCACACAAAACTGTAAGGAGACATAAAACTATCATGAAAACCATGGTTATGCCACAATCCTTGATTAGCTGGAATAGCAGTTTGGTATACATCTTATACCATATGTAAAGCCATTAGTCAGCAGAGTAAAATCATTCCAATACTGATTAGAATGATTCAGTTTGATGCAAATTGAAATCATCCGATTTGCTGATTTCAGATTTTCGTATTTACTTTCTTTTGCTCATATGTTCTCTAGAGTCAAAGAGTTTTCCTATATGATTTCTTCAAGCTATTTGGTTTAATGTTTCAAAACTATGATCATTAAAAGTGAGGCTTTTTGTCGCACAACATTGTGAATGTACTCAATGCCACTGAATTGTGCACCTCTGAAGGTTAGTTTTATGTTATGTGAATTTCACCATAATAAAAAAAAAAGTGGGATTTTTCTCACCACCAATGTTGACAGAGTAGAAACAATTAATTTCTACTTATGCACTGAATTCACTCCTGACTTAGTCCTTGCTTAAGTTCACACTTAAGCAAGAGGTGGAAATAAGACCTCTGAGAGACTGTGTCTGGCATCCCCTCATTTTTGCGCCCAATTTCCCATTAATATGTACTTTCTATTAATATGCACATTAATATGTACGCTACTACCTGATTTTCACCTGTGCAATTCCGGGAACAGCTCTAATGACAGTTTCCCTGTTTGACAAATACCTTAAGCTTTCTGCAGTATTAAAAGTGGAGATAAAAACAACTTCCTCTTGGGGCACATATTCATGTCGGTTAAGCGTCTGACTCTTGATTTCAGCTCAGGTCATGATCTCCAGGTTCGTGAGTTCAGGCCCCACATGAAGCTCTGTGTGCAGTGTAGAGCCTGCTTAAGATTCTCTCCCCCTTGCTCTCATGCTCTCTCTCTCTCTCTCAAAAAAAAAATTAAATGAATGAATGAATGAATAAATAAACCTCTGAATACTCTAAGAAAATTCAATTAATATAAACTCCATGAGACAAAGACCATATTAGCTATTCCACAAATATATTCATTGGATGAATTAATGAATCAAAAAGTGTATTTTACTTACATATTTGGCATCTGTATTTTTATTCAGGACATCAAAAATGTTATCTTTCCTATATTTCTAAGATAATGTTAAGACACTACTTACATATTTTTTCTATGGTTTGTATATGCAACAGATAAATATTGTGTTATGAAATAGTCTGTTCGTTCTTCCTTGCTTCTGCCAGTAATCCTGAACTGAGATGCAGCCAAATTACTATTATTACTTCTTAGATGTATAAAAGCTCTCTTTAGACCAACGTCAATGTTTTTTATTCTAACATTACTTTTTTAAAAGGGAAATTACTACTACCAAACTCACAGTTAAGGAAGGAAGAAATGTTGTAATCAGCTATGGGCATTACATTAAATAGTGAGTAATAATACTGTTTATTTGAAAAGAAACTATTTGCACCTGCATGCTTTCATTTGGCTGTATATAGATATCTTTTTAAAATTATGCGATGATTATAATATTTGCTGTATTCATAAAATATCCCACTTTTTGCAATTATAAAAGAGTCTAAGGTATTTATTAATTCAGCTACACTTAGAATCAAATATTTTGTGCAACGTCATGACTTAGAAGATTTTCCCCAACTTCTGACCAACACTATGTGATTGTCAAGATAATGAAATTATAGCTCTACTCTCTTTTTCACGGGATTTTAGGTTAATATCAGTTTGTTTTGCCCTATTATTTTTATTGTGAAAGTTTAGCTTTATCATCAACTTATTTTACTTTTCCACTTCTTAGCCATTACTGGAACATAGTACATTTTATTATATATCTTTATAAATATAAAATAAGATATTATGTATCTTTATTAAATTGTCATTGTCATTTTAATCAATCTCCCCCTTCTGCTAGTTTTATGCTCTAAGTTGATTCAAACATTCTGACTTTCAAGCCATTCTATTTTTCTACTACTTTTCTGAATAAATTATTTGTACCTGTATTCTCTTCTTCCCCTGGGTCACTGCAATTAATTAAAAGAAAAGCAGACATGCTTTTAAGTATTCTTTCTTTAATTCAATCTATCTTGGCTAGAGGATATTTGGAGGCTGACAATTTGGGTCCAAGTTTCTGTAAAACAGTGAGTAAAGCTGGGCTCAGTCACCATAGCAACACCAAGAGAGAAGCATCCCCTCAGGAAGCGTGGCTCTAATTTTTCACTCCAGAAATTGGTTTATCCTCATACCATCAACTACCTTGACCAAGTCTTTGTAGAAACTCACTTTACTGTTGACACATTAAACAGTGAATTCAGGATGACAATTGTTTAGAAGAATATAAATGCAAATATTATTTCACAATTTGGAATAAGGAAAAAATATAAGAAAAAAAGAAAAACATTAAAAATCAGTATCGCTCTATTTTGGGGAGTCTTTATTTCCTCTTCACAGATATTCAGAAAAAAATTACTGTCACTGAACTATTTTACCCTGGATCTTCTACTCATTTAGGATCTCCTACTCGTTTAAAATTCCACAAAATGGGGCACCTGGATGGCTCAGTCAGTTAAGTGTCCAACTCTTGATTTCTGCTCAGGTCATGAGGTCACAGTTCATAGGATTGGCCTTGTGTGCGGTTCCCTGCTAACAGTGCAAGGCCTACTTGAGATTCCCTTTCTCCCTCTCTATTTGCCCTTACCCCACTTGTGTGTGTGTGTGTGTGTGTGTGTGTGTGTGTGTGTACATGTGCATGCATTCTCTGTCAAAAATAAAGTTTAAAAATACAACATTTAAAAATATAATAACACAAAATGCTGCATTTTTTTACCATTTTGCATGTAAATTAAGCAGAATTCTTCCCTATTGTACAAATGTACTATAAAGATATATGTTTACCTCATATCTCCGATGTTTCAATAGAATTTACCTTCTCTGTGACTTTGTAAGTGTCACCTTGGCAAACTTATGCCAACTGAGTTATTTTTATCAACAAGGGAGGATTTGTTTAGACATATAAATGGTCTTAAAAACATTAGTATAAAGTTACATTAATGTGAATTCAGGGAATAAGAATGGGTTCAAATTCTAGCTTCAGCATTTAGTACTTGCATGAGTTTTCCCAAATTATTTGACTTTCCTAAATCTAAGTTCCCTCTGACTTCATGGGATGCCATCTGTTGTGCAGTTCAGAGCCCAGGAAGTCATATACGTGAGCCAAAGAAACTTTTCTGTTATTCTCTTGAATGTGACTGGTAATACCTCGTGATTGTGTCTTTTTTGTGGTGGAAATGGATGGCTAACTTATGTAATTTATGTATTTAGAAAAATGTCTTGAACCCCGTACCTTCCCAATGATTACGGAATATTAGTGTTATTAGCTTTTATCCCTCATCTACTTTTGCTGCACAACTACTTTGAAAATACTTTAAACTCTATTATCCAATATTTCATAAGCTCTGATTAATCCATTACCTGCTGCCATTTATTTTATCTACCCTGTGTCAGAAGTAGTATCAAAATCTGTTATGCAACCCGTACAAAATAAAACAAATTAGAAATCTGAGACATAACATTTACCCAGTAGTTTGTGAAAAATACTTTACTTTTGTGAGGAATAATTAACCATATTGCGATATCTGTGATCTATAAACCTATGATTATTCACATGTTAACTTCATCTGACAATATCACTTCCAGTAATACTGTATAGCTTCAATACCCTCTAGAACAGATTATATGAAGACACAACAGAAATCTACTAAGCATTACTTCATTGCTCTAAAATAATTCATCATAATTAACACTTAATTGCAATAATTAACTTACCCTTGCTCTGCCTCTGTCTCTTCTTGAGTGTTTTATGTTGGAGATGAAATGATATACTCCATAGAGAAAACTTTTTACTGAAAACAAATTTAATTTGAGGTCAAGAGAAGAAAGACGAAAGAAAAGGCACAGTGTAACTATTCGTGTGGAGTTGTCCAAAGTCCTTTGTGCTTCTTAGTTGTCTTTCAAAAGGGTAAGATTGAAAGGAGGTTTGGGGATCATCTCTGATTTGTAGTATTTGTTCTGAATTGTCTGGAATTCTATTTGTTTTCTCGCCCAGTGCTGACATGGGGTTGATGGCTGTAAGTTTCTTGTCATTGTCCCCACAGGATCCTTTTCCTTATCAGCTCTTGGCAGATTGTGACCATTTAAGGAAAGACTTCTTTACTGGTTTATCAACCTTATTTTCATAGCTTCTTATTTCCCAAAGTCAAAAAGTATTATGTACATTAAAAAAATGCACTCATCCACGCCAGGCAATTGTAAGTGGAATTGTATTTTAAGTGATACAGCAAACAAAAGTGACCTTGGTAAGTCTCACAGCTCGTCAGAAATATGACTATTTCTTCAATTCGAGTTTTATTTAAAGAACTCTAGAGCTAAGCTTAAGGGAGGTGGACTGTTTTTAGAAGAAAAAAATAGAAAATGATAGCTTATGATTTTAAAGCCCATCAACTCACACTATTATAAAAACCCACCAAGGAGTGTGGGGGGACGGAAGAGCTAAACTGCACATAATAAACAGCAAAACAAAACCTTATAAGGGAGAATAGCAAAAGTCAGAAAGGAAAGAACCCCAACCCCAAACCTTGCAATGTTCCCTTTGACTCACTGCTAATCACAAACAATTCCAGTGATTTACTACCAAACAAGGCAAGAATTCAGGATCCACATGTTGAGGATTTACTCTACGATGCAGCTTATGAAAACAGTGAACCAATTTGCCATCAGAAAAAAGTGTGCACTAACCAGAAATTTCTTGAGAAAATATTGCCAGATTGGGTAATAGCTTTGTGAATAAGCCTGGAAAGTAGAGGGCTTTATGGAGCTTAATAATCAAGACAGACTCTGGGAGTTGAACAAAATGCCTTTTGTCTTCAGTCATTTGCATAACAGCAGTTTTTTTTTTTTTTATTTTAAAAGGTTTCATGCTGAAACTAGAAATGCTCTAAAAAGAGAAACAGTGAGAATCCCCATTTTGCAAACAAGCTGAGTAGGAGTGAAACTATCGCCAAGTGGTCTGGCTGCATCTCAGGATTGTTGTAAAAATAAGTTATGGTGAACTCAGGCCTGAGTCAAAGGCTATGGACACAGGGGTCAGGATAATGGCTGAGTACTGAGGAGCACATTCCATTCCCATTGCTATGAAAATAGAAAGCAAGTATGAAGAATGACGTTTTGGTGGGTGCAGAGAATTGCAGGCAGTTCCCTTACTGAGGGGAAGGTTTGCTTTTTCCTCCTGAAGAAAGGATACGTAAAATGGTGCACCTTTCCCTTCAGATTCATAAAGCATCAGACGTGTGCATATTACTAACAACATCATGATAATATCACTGCCCTAAGCAATTGTTTTTTATGGAAATGAGTACCAACAATTAAAGTGGATCACTTCTTACAAGTATTAAAAACTTTACATCCTTGTAACATGTACTTTATAATACAGGAACTCCTTTAAACTTGAATAGACAAATTTTGCAAAACAGTTTTAGTTTGCAGACCAAATATGACTGCCAAATAATAAGCTTTAACACAAAATATAGCTTTTTAAATTCTCAAATTTTAAATTCTTTAAACACTTTTTTAGATATAGTTCATAACCAGTTGACTATCTCAAAATAGTAATTTTTATTTAATGTTGACATCGTGTTAAAGCCCATATTTTGCTATCGTCCACTGTATTTTCTACTTATTGGTAATTTTCTCCATCAGTCTTTGAGGTTAACTTTCATTGTTTTATGAAGGCAATTTAGCTGTCGATATAAATAAGAGAAAATATGCCTAGATCTCAATACTTGTATGCAAGCCATCAATTACTAATTTCCTACTTGGAAAAAAATCATTATAAATAATGTATCCTATTCTTACCCACTGGAGAATAACTTTCTAAACAAAGAATCTTGAAAATGATAACATTTTAAGACCATAAAGAAGTTTAACTGAAATATCATCTGGTATAACTCCCACTGCATAGATAAGGAAACTGAACCTCAAATTACAGTAATTTTCCCATATCACATAGTAACAAAATTAAGAGTCAGATTAATTCCCAGCAGATTATAAACTCTTTGAGGGAAGGGCACTTTTTTTAACCTTTAAAGTTTACAGAGCACATATTATAATGCCTTGCACATATAGTCACTAGGTAATATTTAATGAATACAATATGTTTTTGAGCTGTTTTTAGTCTGAAAATTGGGGATGATATATGTATGTTCGCAAAGTCAAGATTTAACATTTCATCTCACTGAAATTTAAATTTCTTAATTTAAGTGTTTGGGGGTAATATATTTATTGTATGTGTCTCATAACAAAGCACAGTGCCCAATACCTAGTAAACGTTAAGTGAAAAATAGCTCAGTGAATACAAAGTATTACACATTTTATATATTGGTTGTAGTAATGAATAGTGATTAATTTTAATATTGAACATTCATATTAATAGTTGGATTAGTGACTATTAAATACATCGAATACATATAAAATATATCTCACTTTAAAGAAAACAAGGGGCACCTGGGGGGCTCTGATAGTTAGGCATCCGACTCTTGATTCTGGCTCAGATCATGATCTCACAGTTTGTGTGACCAGCCCCGGGTTGGGCTCTGTGTGGTCAGCTCAGAGGCAGAGTCTGTTTGGGATTCTCTCTCCTCCTCTCTCTGGCTTTCCCCATCACATTCTCTCTTCCTCTCTCTCCCTCTCTCTCCCTCTCTCTCTCTCTCAAGATAAATAAATAATTTTTTTAATAAGCAAACGACAAAACCAGATAACCAGATGTGATGGTTAGTTTACGCACCAGTTTAGCAAGGTTATCGCACCCAATTATTTAATCAAACTACTCTAGGTGTTGCCGTGCAGGCATTAGGTAGATGCGGCTCACACCAAAAACCAGTTGGCTTTAAGTCAAGCTTACCCTGGATAGTATGAGTGGGTCTCATCCAGTCAGCTGAAGCCCTTAAAAGCAAAAACTGAGGTTTCTTAGAGAAATAGGAATTCCGCCGTAAGGCTGTGACGTGGAAACCCTGAGTGTCTAGTTTGCCAGCCTGCCTAAAGGTTTCAAAAGTGCCAGTCCCCCCAGTGATGCAAGCCTAGTCCTTAAATTACACATAATATACATATATCTTGTCCGTTCTGTTGCTCTGGTGAACTCTGAGTGACACACCAGAATTATGAAATCAACTTGGGAAATATTTGGCACTTCCTGTTAACAATTTTGTTAGAATATATTACTGTCATTCTTAACATTAGACAATTTAAACTATTTAAGGATACGTGATCAAAAGAAAACAGAAACAATTAAATATATTGCTGATTAGCTATCTAAAAATGTGTATTATCGATGCCTGGGTGTCTCAGCTGGTTAAACATCAGACTTCGGCTCAGATCACGGTCTCATGGTTCCTGAGTGAGCCTGGGCCCCACCTCAGGCCCTGTGCTGTCAGTGAAGAGGCCAGTTCAGAAAACTCTGTCTTCCTCTTTACCCCTCCCCCACTCACTCCTGCATGGATGCACATGCATACACAAGCATGCTCTCTCTCTCTCTCTCTCTCTCTCTCTTTCTCTCAAAAATAAATAAACTTTAAAAACATTTACGTTGTCTTATTTATTCATTTTCTTCTCTCCTTAACGAAGCATTCAGAATCTTAGCCAGGGCTTTCTTTGATAGCTCATGATTTTCACAAACATATTCAATTCTTTATAAGCAAATGTGGCTTAAATATTCCTCCTCTGTGACCAGGTTTATATATCCAATCCCTTGAACACAATCACCTACTTCCCTATTGTATGGTTGAAACATGTCACAGAAAGGAAAACAATGTTTTATAATATTCTGCACAAATACTGAAACAACTGATTTATGTTACAGAAAGAAAGAAAGAAAGAAAGAGAAGAATATGTAAAAATCCAGACACCTGGTTTACCCTTGCTGAATATGTGTTTTGAAAAAGTTTAATTGAAACCATCTGTTGATGAATCATTCACTGTTGAATCATCTCAAGTATTTTTTTTCTCCAATTTATACCAATGTTCCACAACATGCCTTTCAAAATTTCTAAATTACCTTTTTCGACCAAAACAAAGTCAACCCAAAAAGTACATATTGAAATTAATGAATCAGTGAAGGTTTTTTCCTGAAATTGAAATGATCGTGTGATTTTTCTTCATTGGTTTGTTTTCTATACATGTTTTATTTTTTATTATTTTTAGCTTTATTGAAATATAATTATAATTGACACATAACCTTGTGTAAGTTACAGTGTATAACGTGTTAATTTCATACAATTATAAACTGCAAAACAATGAGTACTGTAGTATTATCTACCACCTCCATCACATCATATAGTTATCATTTCTTTTTCGGTGGTGAGAATCTTTAAGATCTATTCTCTTAGCAACATTCAAGTATATGATAGAGTATTATTAGCTATAAACACCCTACTATACATTAGATCCTCAACCTCATTAATCTTATAACTGGAAGTTTCTGCCCTTTGATTAATATCTCCCCATTTCTCTCACCCTCCAACCCCAGAAACCACAACTCTGCTCTCTTTCTCTGAGTTTGTCTTCTTTAGATTCCACATATAAGTGACATCGTATAGTATTTATCTTTTTCTGTCTGACTTGTCACTTAGCTTAATACACTCATAGTCTATCCAAGTTGTCCCATTGGTGGGATTTTCTTTTTTCTCATAGCTAATGGTATTTTATATATCATAATATAAATACATATACCACATTTTCTTTATCTATTCATCAATTGACAGACACTTAGATTGTTTCCATATCTTGGCTATTATGAGTAAAGCTGCAGGGAACATGGGAGTGTAGATATCTCTACAAGATTCTGGTTTCAGGGCACCTGGGTGGCTCAGTGGGTTGAATGGCCGACTCTTGATTTTGGCTCAGGTCATGATCTTACAGTTGTGGGGTGAGCCCCGTATTAGAGTTCATGGAGCCTGTTTGGGATTCTTTCTCTCCCTTTCTCTCTCTCCCAGCTCATGTGCATATGCTCGCTCTCTTTCTCTCTCTCTCTCTCTGTCTCTCTCTCAATAAGTAAATAAACATTTTTTTAATCCTGATTTCAGGGGTGCCTGAGTGACTCATTAGGTTCAGTGTCCAGCTTCACCTCAGGTCATAATCTCACAGTTTGTGAGTTTGAGCCCTGCGTTGGGCTCTGTGCTGACAGCTCAGAGCCTGGAGCCTGCTTCAGATTCTGTGTCTCCCTCTCTCTCTGCCCCTCCCCTGCTCACACTCTGTCTCTCTCTCAAAAGTAAATAAACATTAAAAACTAATTTAATTCCTGATTTCAATTATTTTGAATACATACCCAGAAGTGGAATTGGTGGGTTATATGGTAGTTTATGATATTATAATGATTAAAATCCAGGTGTTGTAGAAGTAGGATTTCAATTATCTGAATCATAAGGAAGAGATAAAGATATGGAAATATCTTTCTAGGCCTCTTGAGGAGAGAGTGAGAGCTTGATCACATGACAGAAATGAAGAAAGGTATTTTAATATATTTCAAAACTGACCATGATTGAAGGACTTGGCAAAAAGCCAAAGGGAGAAAGTAAATAGAAGATGAACAAATAGAAGATGAAAGAATAGAAGAGGGAATGATCAATGGAACAATGTGACCAAGGGAATGAAGGTGTGATGGGTTATCAGCAGCATAGCCTACAAGGGTCATGGCTGGGGAACACAGGAAGATGTTTATTTAGAAAAGGGAAATAGCATTTCCTCCTTTGAAAAGAGAAAGGATTAGGGTGCCTGGGTGGCTCAGTTGGTTAAGTGTCTGACTTTGTTTCAGGTCATGATCTCATGGTTCATGAGTTCGAGCCCTACATCGGGCTCACTGCTGTCAGCGTGGAGCCTGATTCAGATCCTCTGTCCCCATCTTTCTGTCAGTCTCCCACTCATGCTCTCTCCCTCCCTCTCTCTGTCTCAAAAATAAAATAAATAGGTAGATAAATAAATAAATAATAAAACATTAAAAAAAGAAAATAGAAATGATTAGCAAATCATGAAAAATGTTCAAAGAAATTTTGACAGAGATGGGTACCAACACTAAAGAAGTCATAATAAATGGCTTTATTTGTAAGTTAGGAGGCAAACTTAACTCATTCTAATAGTGAGAGGGTCAGAATGGCCTTAAGACCTTCAGGGAAATGAAAATCTTACAGTATCTGCAATGAGAAATGTATAGGGATTTATTTATGTATGAATAAAAAGAACACCATTTAGCACAAAAGACCCAGCTGAGGTTAGACGCTATGAATTTTAATGAAATGCAGAAGCCTGACTAAATAATTTCTCTCAAATCTAGTAACAAAATGTGTCCACTATTTTCAATGATGCAAGAGGGAGAGGATTGGAGACTTAACAAGGTGATGGACTTTGGACATCAGTTAATGGGCACCTGGAATTTAAATATTTCTAAGATACTAATTGAATTCTGAAAGTAATAGGAGGTATTTACTATTCCCCAGAATCTAACATAATAGGCGGAAAAAAAAAAACAATTTTAACACTGTTTCCACTCATATGATCATCTTCAGTTGTAACTCAGTTATTTTATTTCTTTTTTGTATTTTCCTGGAATTTTTATTCCCTTTTCTCTCTTTTATTTTTTAATCTGTCTCCTTATTCCACCAGTTCACTATCTTTTTTCTTACAGCGTGCATTCTTTCTCTCATTCCTTTGCTAACTCCCCTAGAAATCTATTTTTTAGCTTTTATTTAAACAAATCTATATTTTCTCCATACTTAAAAAGATTAATTTTCTAAGGAAAAATATACCTATAAAGTCATGATTTTAAAATTAAACAACAAAAATTAAATTATATTAAATAATACTCTTGAGTATTATAATAATCTACCTATATAATGTTAATTTATAATCCATACTCAGGTTTTCCATATAATCTGATCAAAACTAAAAGCACGTGCACAGGCCAAATTATCAAAATAAGCAACTGGAACGAGCCTCCTTTTTTTCATATTTGATTGTTACCTATCATTTTGTGATTTTTATCCACATGCGTTAAATTTTAGACCTTTTCAAACAAAAAAGAAAGCATTTTACTTGAAGTTTTCATTGCTAATTGCAACTACGGTTAGCAGTTCAGTTAACAAAATGACAAAAAAAAATTCAGCCTTGCATGTGGGCAGAGAGAATTTCTTATGCCACAACGTTTTACTAAATTTTTGAAACCCTACTATTGTCTAAAGCACGATGCATCTGATGGCAATGAGAATCTGTACCAGAACGATGTTAATACTTTGATTCACATTTTCAATTTAATTAAAATTCTTCCCTGTCTTTAGATTGTTTTCATTTATATCTGAAGTCAAATCCCTTTGTGTCCTCTGCCTGTGGGCCCAAGTTGATTTATGTAGCTGCACTTGTGACAGTTCAAAAACATGCTTAGAATAGTTTATTCCATTTTCACTGTTTTGATTTAAATACGTGCTTCAAACATCAAGGGCAATCGCTTCCCAAGGCCTATAGGAAAATTGTACAAGGCTTCTTTCTAGTTTCGTCAGTAATTGTGGTAGTACTAGGCCAACTAACATGCCTGGTTTGAGGTCTACATTTAAAGGCATGTCTAAGCTGTTATAGCACAATTATAACTGGGAATGACATCAAACAAAGTTGAAAAGCATACCATGTGAGACATATTCTTCATAGAAATGAGAGCTCAGGCTTATAAAACCTTGCTAAAACTCTTGGACTTACACTTAAGTTTAGCTGAAATGAAGGTACAAACATATCACATAGTAGTTTATAAGTTGGGTAGCCAATTCTTTTTTTTTTTAATCTTTTCTTAAAAGTTTTTATTTAAATCCCAATTAGTTAACATAGCACTGTATTAGTTCCAGGTGTACAATACAGTGATTCAACACTTCCATAAACACCTGGTGCTCATCACAGCAAGTGCACCCCTTCATCCCCATCACCTATGTCACCCCCATCCCCCCACCCTGTCCCCTCTGGTAACCATCATTTTGTTGTCTACAGTTAATACTCTGTTTCTTGGTTTGCCTCTCTCTCTTTTATTGCCCTTTGCTCATTTGTTTGTTTGTTTTCTTAAATTCCACATATGAGTGAAAAAGTTGCGAAAAAGTTGAATAATCCAATGTATAGCCAATTCTGTTGGTAGTAGAGAAGATGAGTAGAGCATCACCCACAATTATAAGGCAAAGAATTTGAAGGGCACAAGAGAACAGTATTAAATATCATTCTCTTCATAAATCTCTGTGAAGAAGACATTTATTACTCAAAGTCAAATCATAATCCTTTTTTTAAATTTATTTATTTATTTTGAGACAGAGACAGTATGAGTGGAGGAGGGGCAGAGAGAGAGGGAGAGAGAGAATCCCAAGCAGGTTCTGCACCATCAGCGGAGCTTCTAACTTGGTGCCCAAACTCACGAACAGTGAGGTCACGACTTGAAAAGCGATCAAGAGTCCAACACTTAACCAACTACGCCACCCAGGTGCCCCTCTGTGAGTGTACTGTCAGTGCAGAGCCCAAGGAAAAGGCCTAATCACGAAATCGTGAGGTCATGATACGAGCCCGATACCAAGAGTCAGACGCTTCACTGACTGAGCCTCCCAGGCGCCCCAAATCATAATCTTTACAATCAAGTATTTCTCCATCTTCAAAATGTAAATATAAAAAATGTCCAAACTAATACATTTTTTAATATGGAATATCTTAGGTGTTAATTTTGCCTGGCATAGAATTCGACACTTCTATATTAAAATATATTTCTCTGTAGCCAATAACGTTGTCCTTAATTGTGGACTTAACACACGCAGGCATATACAGAGACGCATGAAACAAATGAGTAGTTTTAGAGAAATACCCTATATATTATATGGTGAATTTCCCAACATCAACGCCTACCTTTCTTTATTAAACCCATGTAGGGTTTCCCATGGGCCAAACACTCTTCCAAGTACCTTATGGGTATAAACATATTTAATGCTCAAAATCATCCTAAAGTTATGCAGTATGAGTGCCACTATTTTACATATGAGGAAACTGAGGCACAGAGGGGTTGAGCGAATTGCCCAAGGTAGTGTCAGAGCAAGATTGTAGAAAGCTTCTAAGATGAGATTCAAACCCAAGCACTTCATGTAGTTTCCTTGAGCAGGGCTGTGTCCACCACTGCTAAAAGAAAGCAAATTTAGGGTTATGCTTCTCTACATTTTATCCACAGTTATCTATTTTAGAGACTGAGACATTCTCATCAAAGTGCCTAATGGTATCTACTTTTCTTCCTTGCTTTTTCCCCTCATTACTTTCTTTCCTTCCTCCTTTAATTTTTTCTCAGTGCTGATGAGGTGCCAGGCATAATTTCCGGTCTCTGAGGCTGAAAAGCACTCAAAATGCTGAAAACAAACACAATGTGCATATAGGTATACAGACAAGTGTGGGCTGAACATAGTTGCTCACATTATATGAAGATGCATGTGGGGTGGAAAGCCTTACCCATCCTAGATGCAGGGCTTTCCTAGATCTCCTGAAAGTGACCTCTAAAGTGGGCTTATGCAAATGTGGTGATAAGTAAATACCATGGGGGTGGATAGCAAAGGGCAGACGATACAAAGATGAGAAAACGTGAGCAGTTCTGGGAACTGCAAATAGTATGTTGTAAAACCAGAAAATTAAATAGGAATCAGAGCATTAAAAGACTAGTTGAGAAGGTAGGATTTTATTCTCCAGATTACCATATGACATTGAAAATTTTCAGTTAGGACAGTATCTAAACTCTGTGAGGTAATAAGATCATCCCAGAAAATACACCAGTTACTGAGGAAATGTTTAATCATTCACTATGAAATTCTTTTTTTTTTTTTTAATGTTCATTTATTTTTGAAAGAAAGGGAGGCACACAAGCAGGGGAGGGGCAGAGAGAGAGGAAGACACAGAATCCAAAGCAGGCTTCAGGTTCTGAGCTGTCAGCACAGAGCCCAATGCAGGGCTTAAACCCAAGAACTGAGAGATCATGACCTGAGCCGAAGTCAGATGTTTAACCGACTGAGCCACCCAGGCTCCCTTCTCATGTGAAATTCTTAATGCCAGGCAACTTTACCAGAGCAGGAGAATGAGGAGGAGACATACGTGACAAAATTGGTGATAAGTACATTTTAGGATGTCTATACGTTGAGGTAATTATGGGACATTCAGGTATCAGAGTAGAAGTGTAGTTCCTATATAGGAACAGAATTTAAAGACAGGCCTAGAATGAAGGCAGATCTCTTGGAGTCTACAGCTTATGGAGGAGAGTTGAAATCATTAGAAATGGTGAGATATCTCAGAAAGAGTGCATACAAATTAGTGCAGATTAAATGTAAATAACAGAATGTACTTATTTAGAGTGGGCTTTGGGTGAGACGGTCAGGAAGAAGACTGAAAATAAAGATTGGGTAGGTAGGAAGAAAACAAGAACAGCTAGGACCAGGGAAACCAAGAGAAGAGAGATCTTCAGAAGTATGGAGAGTTAAATGGTTTCAAATGATACAGCAATAATAAATAAGCACAGAGGATGTAAAAGGGACTTAGCAACAAAAATGCAATTAGCAACAAAGGCAAAAAGAGTTTTGGTGACTTGTTGGAGTCAAGGATGTAGCAACGCTAAGACACATCACTACTTTGATGAGCGAAGAGGAGCAGAAAAACCAAGTATCTACTTAAAAAAAAAAAAACAAAAAACAACACACAAAAAAAACAAAACAAAAAAACTTAGCCACGTAGTTCTGTGGCTTCCTAGCTCCAGTAGTCTGTTCTCCATTCACATTCACCCGGTCCCAAAGAATCACAGCCACAACTGACACTTACCATTAAGTGAAATTTCCTCACTCCCAACCACAATGCAGTACCCCACAACCTTTCCCACACATTTTATCCAGCCCTCCACTCCTGTCCTCATTGCTTTTTGACATTGATGACCTTCCTCTATAAATCATAATCTCCCCTATATAACTCAGTATGATCAACCTATTACATGATACTTCCTTCCACACCATAGGATCCTTTCCTCACTACATCAGTCAGACTCTTGGGGCTGCGAGTGACCCAAATCCAATTCCAAACAGATTCAGCATAAAAAGAAGTTTATTGGCTCATGTAACAGAAAAGCCCTATGGTACACTAGCTTTAGGCACAAAGGAATTCAGGTGATCAAACCATACTGTCATGAGCACATGTCTCCATGTCTTGGCTCTGCTTTCTTCTGTGCTGCAGTAATTCTCAGACAGATGTTCTTAATACATTGGTGAGGAGGATGACTCCCCGAAGCTTCAGACCTACATACTTATTATGGCTTGTGTGATACTGTGATTTATAATAAGTCTTCATCCACTTCATCCACCATCCATAATTGGTCTTCATCCACTATTCCAGGCAAAAAGCTCCAGAAATCTTGGAATTTTGTAATTGAGGAGAGCAAGAGCAACCAAAGTATCTTTTACGATGTTATGAGGTGATTTTTGGAAAGCACCTAAGGACAGGGGGTGTTGGTTAGGAGAACCAACTATGGGATTTGAAGATAGGAAATTTCAGTCCTACCCTGTGACCTCTGGAGAGAGAAGAGGGGCTAGACATTGAGTTCAATCCTTGAGAGACAATGATTTAATCAATCGTGCTTACATAATGAAATCGCCACAAAAACTCAAAAGGATGGGGTTTAGACAACTTCCTGGTTGGTGAACATGTGGAGATTTGGGAAGAATGGCATGCTCAGAGAAGTCATGAGACTTCTGTGTTCTTTCCTCTTGCCTAATGCATCTCTTCTATCTGGCTGTTCCTGACTTAGACCTTTTTTATAATAAACTGGTAATCTAGTAAGTAAAATGTTCCTCTGAATTTTGTGAGGCACTGTAAATTAGTTGAACTCAGGGAGAAGGTTATTTGACTCTCTAATCTGTAGTCACTTGATCAGAAAAACATAATCTAGGGACACCTGAGTGGCTCAGTTGGCTAAGCATCCGACTTTGGCTCAGGTCATGATCTCGCAGTCCCTGAGTTCAAACCCCGTGTCAGGCCCTGTGCCAACAGCTCAGAGCCTGGAGCCTGCTTCGGATTCTGTGTCTCCCTCTCTCTCTGCCCCTCACCTGCTCACACTCTGTCTCTCAAAAATGAATAAATGTTTTAAAAAAAAGTTAAAAAAAAAAAAAAAAGCATGATCTAGACTTGTGATAGGTGTCTGAAGGGGGTACCAGGCAGTCATTGTAGGATTGAACTCTTGGCCTGTGGGACCTGATGCTATCTCTAAGTAGTGTCAGAATTCAGTTAATTTGTAGGACACCCAGCTGGTGTTGCAGAGAATCACTTGGTGGTGTGGGGAAACCAAGTGATAGTTTCCTCTGGAAACTATGGAACTAGTTTGAACTATGATCAGTATTGTAGCTTGCATTAAGATCTTCATTAAGATTCTGATTGGCCCACTAGCCTATCCTTGAAGTTGGAGAAAAGTATCAGTCCCAGTAAAGCACATAGGATAAAAATGAGGGAAAGTGGCTTCTGAAGTTAAAGAAAACAATAATAATAAAAATTAAAAAAAATAAAGAAAAAAAGGTCTGTTTAAAAAAACAATAATAATAAAAGTGGGGCAAAGGCACCTAGGGAGCTCAGTCAGTTAAGCACCTGACTGCTGATTTCAGTTCAGGTCATGATCTCATAGTTCACGGGTTTGAGCCGTGTTTTTCACGCTCCATGCTGATGGTGCGGAATCTGGTTGACATTCTCTCTCCCTCTTTGTCTGCTCCTGCCCCTCCCTGCTCGCTCCGTCTTTCTCTCTCTCTCTCTCTCTCTCTCTCCCTCTAAATAAATAAATAAACTTAAAAAAGTGGGGCAGAGGGATGCTATCTGGAAAATAAAGCTAAATACAGCTAATGACCACACCAAAACACTAAACCACAATTCCCTACATGCCTGTCCAATCCCTAAACGCGAGTTCTTCATTTCTTCAATATGGCATATTGGAAAATTCATAGGTTTGAATCAGACATAGCAGGTGGCAGGGATGAACTTGACAATCCATGTTCTGTCAGACTGGTCGTAAAACGTGTTGGCCTCCAATAACTCTGTAGAAACATATTTTGGCCTAGTGCTTAAGGCAATCATTCCTGGTCTCCCAAAGCTGTCCTCACGCCAGGGAGCGGCCGGCCTTCCCCCAAAGCAGCAGTGACACGAGGCCTTCTGCCTTGCCATCCATAAAGCTGGGACCACGAGACTTGGAATAAGCCCCCTGATGACACGGGGCGGCGGGGGGGGAGCGATTCTCTCACATACAATCCATCACCACAAGCACTGAACGGGCAGGAGAGAGCTGGAGCCAGGGTTTGACGAGGCCTGTTGTTACAATCCCTTCACAGTGATCAAAGCACGCAGTTTACAAAAACCCAGGGCCCACTGTCATATTTGCTGTCCCAAAACATGAAGGCTGAACCTGCCAGAACACCACACAGAGGCCTAGAATAGACAGTAGGCAGTGAGGGATCCACACCCCTGTTCCTAAATTCTGCTTCTGAAGCCACCTCAATGAACTCTGCTTCCGCAAGCCTGGTAAGTATTTGGGTCTTAATTTGCCTTTGCCATATGGTAAAATACCTATTTCACGTCAAAGTGATTGTTTTTCCTTAAGACAATTATTTAATCGTAGCATCTGACCACCCGAATGTGTGCTTGATTACTGAGCAAATGATGATTTCATCAGAGCTTCGTGA
Organism: Panthera leo; assembly: GCF_018350215.1. Classification (NCBI taxonomy): domain Eukaryota; kingdom Metazoa; phylum Chordata; class Mammalia; order Carnivora; family Felidae; genus Panthera; species Panthera leo. The sequence goes on along the minus strand of NC_056682.1, from coordinate 88,390,236 downwards.
TCCACTGCCTTGTATATGTTAAAATTTCCTAAACTGACTCACATTCAGCTGATTTTCCAAGATCTTAGATAAAGAAAGCTATTTTTTGTTTCCAATGCTTAAATTTTACATTTATATCTTAGATCACATCCCTAGCTACAACAAAATACTCTTGTAGAAAACTATGACGGTTTTTTATTTATTTCTTTTTAATTTATATTTATAAAATATGTTATTAATTACTATTAATATTGCTATTATAGGGGTGCCTGGGTGGCTCAGTCAGTTAAGCATCTTTCGGCTCAGGTCATGCTCTCATTTGTTAGTGAGTTCAAGCCCCGTGTTGGGCTCTGTGCTGGCAGCTCAGAGCCTGGAGCCTGCTTCAGATTCTGTCTCCCTCTCTCTCTGCCCCTCCCCCACTCATGCTCTGTCTATCTCTCTCTCTCTCAAAAATAAACATTAAAAAATTATTATTATTATTATTATTACTATTTTAGCACTTGGAAAAAAGGCACAAAACATTAGCTACACTATAAATTATCACAGAGCAAAACCCATGTAACCAAAACCAAAGTCAGGAGGTGTCACATGGCCAATAAAACAAGAATCCCCTATTCCTTTGCCAATCATTAGGCTCTCCAAACATCTGGAAAACGTCTATCCAGAATTTTACAGTAATCATTTCCTTGTTTGTTTGTATGTATGTTTGTTTGTTCATAGCTTTGCCACCAAACCTTACACACCTAAACATTATATTTAATTTTTGCTCGTTATTTTATTGTTGTTGCTATTGATATTGTTATTCTTTACGGAAATGGACTATAACACATTTTCTTTTCCTCAACACCTTCTTTTTTTTGACACGTCCATGTGGTTTCAAGTAGCTGTAATTAATTTACTTTCATTTCATTTCTGTATCATAACCCAGGAGTGATGCCAAAGACCAATGATACAGCGACATCTTCCTTTGCATTTGTTGGTGAACATGTATATGCATTCCTGTTGGGTATACACCTAGGAATAAAATTTCCATGCCTATCTTCAACTTCAGTAGATAATATAAAATACTTTTCCCAAGGGGTTGTAACAGTTTTCACTCCCCTGTTGCCCCCCACCTTACCATTGTTATTGTCAGTCTCTTTAAAATGTAGCCATTCTGGGTGTGTACTGGCATTATATTGTGGTTGAAAACTGTACAGCCTTAGTTTCCATTCAGGTTGAAAACTTTATTATATTTATTGTGCACTTGGAGATTTCCCTATGGCATTCTCTCTCTCTCTCTCTTTTTTCTTATTGATTGTTAGGAGTTTCTTATATACTCTTGATTGACCATCCTGTTAGTTATATGTGTTGCAAATATCTTTGCTCCACATGCAACTTCTTCTTCACTCTGTTAATGGTCATTTTATAACCGACTCTGATAAAGATGAATGTTTTAGATTAAGAGTAGTACAAGGGAAATATATTTTAAGCACCAATTAACTAGTATATGAAATCATAAAAACTAGGCCTAGTTTATCTGCAACACATGTAACTAACAGGATTGTCAATCTTGAGTATCTAACTCTCCATGAGTTTCTATGTAACTATTTTTGAAGTAAATATACACACATAAATACACCCATATCATCTTTTTGAAGTAAATATACCCATATAAATACACCATATCATCGGAGATCACTGATTAAATACCAATTCCAAGGTCAAAAAATAAATATCATTAGCAATCCAGAAGCCTCTCTCTTACTCTCTTCCTTTTTTTTAAAATATAATTTAACTACTAACCTTTCTTCCTCTTTAAAGATAATTGCTACTTTGACTTCTAAAATCAAAGTATAGTTTTATGAGTTTTTGAATTTTGTCTACATAGAATCATTCTACGTATTCTTTTTTTGTGTGACTTTTTCTCATTCACTTTTATGTTTGTCAGATTTATCCATGTTATTACACATAACAATAGCTTATCATTTTGTTGCCATATGGTTCTTCATTGTATGAAATATGTGCCATGTTTTATTTATTCTTTCTCCTCTTGCTTTCCATTCAAATTATTTCCACTTTGAGGCTCTTGTAAATAATGCTGCTATGAGCACTCATTATTCATGTACATCGCACACACACATGCACACTCATGAAATTCTGTTGAATATATACTTAGGATTGAAATTTTGGAGCTCTAGGTTATGCATATTCTAACTTTTGCTGAAAATTCCAGATTCCCAAAATGATTATATCAGTATGTACTTCCTTCAACATTGCTTCATGTGTTCCACATCCTCTTCAACACTTGGCATAACCGGACTGATTCATTTTAGCTATCCTTATTGGTTTGCAGTGGTATCTATTTGTGATTTTAATTTTAATTTTCCAGATGAGGTTAAGCATATTTTTGTGAACTTTGTGATCATTTGGACATTCGCTTTTCTTAAAATAAATGTTAAGTTTATTTGTCCATTTTTGGATGGATTTGCTCTTTTTTATTGGTTTGTAGGACCTATCTATTTGCATTTTGGAGAGGAGACTTTTAATTTATTAAAATTTTTGCATTTTTATTTGAACATAAACTACAGGTATCTCTTTCCACTACCTTCATTTTCTTCATTTTTACTCTTAATAATGCCTTGTGATGAAAAGTCCTTAAATTTGATATGGTTCAATTAATCATTTTCCTTGTGTTTTATGTTTTAAATATTTTCTTTCAAAAAGCTTTCTTACCCATAACTGCATGATGATATTTTCCTGTGTTATCTTCCAGGAACATATTGCTCTGCCTTTTGTATGTTGATCTATAAAATGCCCAGAATTGACTTGCATGTGGCATGAAGTGCAAGTCAGGTTTCATTCTTTTCCAAATGAATATTGAACTGACCCACTACTATTTGATAAAAAATATGTCTATCTTTTCTGTTTTTTTATTACCTTTTTTTTTTTTTATAAATCAGTTATCCCATTGGCATCTGGATTCCCTGTTCATATTGAAAAAAATCAAGTACTAATCTAATTATTGGTGTTTGATGAATAATATATTTTTTTTCATTTGCCTGTTTTTAAATGTATTTCTGTGTCTTTAACTTTTACCTGTGTTACTATAATGTATATGCATATATTTTTTTTAAATTTTTCCTATTGTGATTCTGTGTCTTTCTTCACTATTCAGAAATTTTGAACCATTATCTTTTTAGATATTGATTCTGCCTCATTTTATCTCTCCTGTGTCTCAGGTTATATACCTTTTAACCCATCTCACTGTATTCTCTAAGTTTCTTACTCTCTCTTCTGTATTATTCATTATTTTTTCTCTCTATGCTTCATATTGAATATCTTATTCTGATCAAACTTCCAGTTCACTAATTAGTACTTCTCTGATTCTTATGTGCCATTAAATAAAATCATTTCATATAATATATTATTTTATTCTTGTTTCAAAAAGAACTTGTTTTATTAACCTTCCATGTAATTTATTTTTATTATTTCCAGTTCTTTGGTAAATTCTTTATATTATTATTATTTTTATTGTTGTTGTTGTTGTTGTTACTTTGACCTAGAGGAATAGAAGCTTGATTATTTAAAAGTCTGATAGAAAATTCTAATATCAGGCCCCTTTAGGTCTGTTTTAAATTTCTATTGTTTTTCTTGCTTCTCCTCCTGTTGACTTCCCTGTTCACATAACTGGTTGTTTTATACAGTGTGCCAAGATTCCTACATGAAAAATTGTTAAAAGTATTTCATTCCTATCATTATCTCATCTTCCTCCAAGGAAGATTGCTTTGGGCTGATACTTGGAGAGCAGTAATCTTAGATCAGCTTTTTCCAGTTTCAAGGTAGTCTCTAACTATCTCAAACGAAAGTATAAAATATATGCACACCAGTTTTTTCCCCTTCACTCCCTTGATATACCCTGATTTTTAACCTCGGCCACATTAGACTGCAGATGTTTTCAAATTACCACTTAGGCTTTCAGCCTCTTGTCTGTTTCTTCTGATATCAGCTAACCCCTCCAAGTGAAAAGTGTCTGTGGCTTTAGCTAATTTCTCTTGATTATTTCCTCTCCATGATCTTCATCACATAATTCTTTGTTAGTTTATTGATTTCTGATGCTTTGAAGGAACAAAAAAAGTAAATATTTTCAATCTTTTCTGTTTACCTAATGATAAAGATTGACATAAATTTTCAAATTCACCATTATTGAAAGTAAAGAGTCTCTACTCTGGATTTTTTGGGGGTCATTATTATTTTTTCTCGGTATTGACATATAATATTCTTCCTAGTAGAATATTAAATATCTGAAAAACTAAGAGCTTCTTCCAAATAAACTACCTTTAAAAAAATAAATTAATGCTAAACTTAATAAAATAGTATGTACTCATAATCACTTTCTTATGACCCATTCACTTTCTCATCTGTTATAATATTGTTTTTGATATGGGGATGCCTGGGTGGCTTAGGTGATTAAGCATCTGAATCTTGTTTTTGGCTTAGGTCATGACCTCATGATTTATGGGATTGGATTGAGCCTAGCATCAGGCTCTGAGCTGACAACACAGAGCTTGCTTGGGATTCTCTCTCTCTCTCTCTTTCTCTCTCTGCCCCTCTCCTGTTCATGGTCACATGTGTGTGCACTCTCTCTCAAAATAAATAAATATTTAAAAATATTTAAAAAATAAACAGTATTGGTTTTGATCTGTATACATTCAACAAATATTCTATAAAGTACCTAACATTTAGTCACTCTACTTAAATCTACTTGATTTCTTACAGATAACTGAATTTGTATATATGTATATAATTTTTATTTATATGTATAATATATATGATTATATATATAGTTTATAATAATTTATAACATATATAATTATATATATAATATTTTAAACATTTATTCATTTTTTTTGAGAGACAGAGACAGAGTATGAGTGGGGGAGGGGCAGAGAGAAAGGGAGACACAGAATCTGACTCAGGCTCCAGGCTCTGAGCCGTCAGCACAGAGCCCAGTGCGGGGCTCGGACACATGAACTGTGAGATCATGACCTGAGTTGAAGTCCGATGCTTAACCAACCCAGCCACCCAGATGCCCCCTGAATATATATATTTTAATTGGTAATTCAAAACCCATTACAAACAACAAACCCCAATACACTCGCTCAGACTTACCCATTGAGTTATCTACAGCTTTAACCCTTTGGGTAACAATTCTTTCCATCTTAATTTGCTTTATATGAATACTTATCATTTGCTTAATTTTTTACTTCCTTAATTCTTTTTCTTTTCCTGTGTTTTCTAACATTTTATTTATGGCCCCTTTGTGGTCTTTATGGTTTTGAAGTACAAAATAATCATTAGTTGATGCTGGAAGAAGTCTTCTATTTCCTCTAAAATGCCCTGCAAGATGTTGTTCTTCTATGATAATTATCAGTGAAACACCTGCATAGTACTCTGCAGCTATACGTCTCTAACATGAACCATTTGTTTATGTTCACTGTCTGCAATAACCAAGACTCAGAGTGTTCTGTTGTCATGGGGAAAAACTTCTTAGGTCTCTTTTTGGAGCAGTTACTTTCTGATTGCATTCTAAGCTGAAAATAAATTTGTCACATTTTCTGTATTACCTTCTCCCAGAAAGAGAAGGAATTATTATTTCAGCATTTCATGCATACACAGTATTATATAGATCTGTAATTTCCCAACCTGATTGTTTTTCAGAATAGTGTTTTAAAAAAAAATACAGAACCCCATGGTGCCACCTAAACCTACTGAATCAGAATTCTTTAGGATAGAACTTAGCAACTTCTTGATGTAGTTTTGTTTTATTTGGTTTTTGACCTCCTTTGATAACTGTGATAACCAGCCAGGACTGCAATCTGCTACAGCGGCTGCTTATACTTCTCAAACCAAATCTTCTAGCCAAAAAACTTAACACTAGTTTTTAGTTATGTCTTATTACATCCTGATATAGCTCTACTTAAATCTATATTTTTGCTAATTATTTCACAATTCTTAACCACCTAGGATTGTAATACCAAACTTATCATTAACTTTGTTCTCTCCTGCCTTCATCTCCAATTTCTATCCAGTCTCCAAAACATATTGATTCCATTTCCACAATATTTCTCTCATCGATCTTTACGTTTCCAGTGTAACTACTCAAATTCGGATCCCATTTCTCTTGCTAGGACTTTTTAAAGAGCCTATTCTCCCTGACTCTGAGATCAGTGCCACACAATCCATCTTATACCCTAATCTCAAAAACCATAGCTTGACCTTAGTGTGCTTTTTTCAAACATTTTTAACAGTTTTTTTTTATTTTTTCCGTGAAGAGTGAGTGTCCATAGACTGATTGGCATTTAAAATATATAATTATCTGCTCATGATGTACTATTTTAGCATTGTCTCTCTTTTTTTCCCTCTTCATACAACTACCTGTTAGTCTCATTATTTCCCTAAACATGCTCTGTACTCTTAGCTTTTATGCATTTGCTTAAACTATCTTTTTATTTGATTTGTCCTTCCTCCTTCCCTATCTGTTCAAATATTATTCGTATGCCAAAATAAAGTTCAAATGCCACATTCTTCAAACCTTCCTTGATCTCAAATGGTTGCAATGATCCATTTGTCTTCACAGTCTTATTACTTTGTGTTATAGATATTTTGCATGGAGCTTTTCTGCCTTCATTGTTTGTAAGCTCACTGAAAGTTGAAACTGTAAATTATTCAGCTTTCTTTGCTCCAGAATACCTGGCACAATGCCTTGCCCACAATGAAGGTGCAGTAATTTATGGAAAAAATTGATGGGTGCATGCAGAAATGGCTATACTGAGAATCATAAAATAGCAGTAAAATGACTATCCAGGCATCACTAAAATTTGCTTACAAGATTCTAATGGGAGAAATTGAGAGTAACAGAGCGACAAACATATTATTATTACCTAAGAATTATTTCACTTCGATGAGATGAATAAGTGATTATCTCTGCCTGAACATATAATGACAGAATATGTACAAAGCTCTACTTAGTAGTTATTTAAAATGAATTTGTTTCCATCATAATATTTAGAGGAGTGAATTGCCAATGTAAAATATTACATATTCCTGAGCAAGATGTTTTGTCTTTGTTTTTAAATAATTCTTATCTGGAAAATAACTATTTTTAAGATTAGGTAACAAATATTTATATACATTTCTGAAAGAAAATTACCCAATACGTTGTCTACTGTTTTAGTAAAAAATAGGATTTTACGGGGCGCCTGGGTGGCTCAGTCGGTTAAGCGGCCGACTTCAGCTCAGGTCACAATCTCGCGGTCCCGCGAGTTCGAGCCCCGCGTCGGGCTATGGGCTGATGGCTCAGAGCCTGGAGCCTGCTTCCGATTCTGTGTTTCCCTCTCTCTCTGCCCCTCCCCCGTTCATGCTGTGTCTCTCTCTGTCTCAAAAATAAATAAACGTTAAAAAAAAAAATTAAAAAAAAAAATAGGATTTTAACTTGGCACTCATTATGCAGACTACCAGCAACTTTCCCTTCAAAGTAGTTGTCATTTATTGAGGAAATGGAGCTTCTTTTCATTCATCTTAGACTATACTATGTCTTTGGCCTTTAGAGGTAGTAAAATACATAATGCTATTTAAACAAAATTTTGATCTGCATATGTCAGAATTAAAGGTTTATGTTTAAAGCACTCACCTTGATTTAAAAGTGGGCAGGATTTGTAAATTTAACATTTCCATTTGCAGCAGAGAGTAAGAATTACTATGAACGTGTTCTACAAAGGAACTTCAGATAATGTTATCTCTTCTTAAAAAAAAAGGCAATCCATTGTTTATAGCTTAGAGTTAAAGACATATTTTCAAATATTAGTTTAATGAATAAGTGACCTCTGAGGGCATTCATAGAATTCATATTCAGGTAGCTTGAAGCAAATGATTAGAGTCTTAGCATTTTTCCTTGTTTCTTCCTTTCTGCTTATGCCTCTCTTAATATTGACCATCCTTGCTTTATAATTCTGCTCACTGTCATTCTTGCTCAGGCTGCCAGAAATGGCTAATGGACTATGATCATTCTTTTTTGAAGCCTTTGTAATGTTTTTTTTTTTTTCTCTCTTCATGTTATTAGTTTATTATTTGGTTTTGGAGATACTATAATATCCCTTAAAAAACACCTATTGATTGCTGTGAAAATTCTGGCTTCTTTATCATGCTACCAAAGTTAATCCTTTCTCTGAAACAGAATAGCCATAATCTATTGTGTTTTTTTTTTTCTCTCCATTTAAAACTGTTCCTGAACCTATAAAAAGAAGGTATGTAACAAAGCATCAGTCCTTGGCAAAAGATAAAGAGAGAGAGAGAGAGTAAAAACAGAGCATTGTATTTTTATTGTTATTTATTTCTGGCTTTTGACCTATATGCTATGTAGCTGCCTCGCATGAATTACATGACTATATAGAGTGATAGTTTTTATGTGCCTAAGACCAAGTAAGAATTTAGTCAACTGAAACTGGAAAGATAGATAACTCACTTTCTGTAGGAGGAAAGTAAGCCCAGGTTCTATTGTATATCAGAGGAGAAAAAAAAAAAAAAAAAAAAACTATCTCAAAATAGATTAAACACTGTAGAAAGAAGTTAGTGGATTATGCAGGTATAGTCTAGGATAAACATGGCTTTAAGCAGGGCTGGATCCAAAACACAAAGCATGCCATAGTACTCCAGGTCTTTCCATTCTTCTCTTTCCTGTAATTAGGCTTCCTTAAAAAAATGTAATTGCAGCTTTAGACTCACATTGCCTTTATGATTTGTGATTCTAGAGAACATAGTGGGTGTTTTCTGAAGATACCAGCAACCCAGAGACAATTCTGTCTGGCTCAGGAAGAGATTCTGGGTCCCATGTTGACAATATGGACAATGTGATTGACAGGTTTATCAAGTGGGGGGAGTCTTTCCAAGAGCAAATTCATGTGGAGTGGCAAGTATCTAATATTGACTGTCAGTAAGCACCAACCAGCAACTTTGAAGATGCACTGGTAGGTAAACATTTGAGGAAAGAAGCACCAAAAATGGACCACCTGCTAAAATAATTGAAATACCCTAAAAGAGGACCAAAGTCTCATTGGAAAGAAGACTAAGAATATTGAGAATTAGACTTTGCCTTTAAGCACTAATTTGTTTGCTTTTCTGAGATGAAGCATCAGTGTCCTTGCATAATTAAATCTTTTTGACCAGGAAATAGTGTATGTTATTTCCTCCCAATATGCCCTTCTCCTTTGAGAAATAAGTCTTCTCATGTGTTTTCTATTATGTCTATTGCAATAAACAACTAAAAGGCTTGATACATCTTTCCTATCTACTTTTTTTTATTCAACTAACCTATCACTAATTGACTTCACTCCTGTCTTTTAAATATGTCTTGAAGGCATTATCATCACCCTACCTGTCATGACATTAATTTTAGGCTGTCAACATAGAGTACCTCCACTATTGACTTATCTCTAAAGCAGTCTTAGTGCCTACATGTTACCCTTCTTACACCTGGTCATGAGGGTGGCGGTGCTTAAAAACATATCTAATCAAGTTAATAGCTTACCTCAAATTAAATCTGTAGCTGCATAGGTGGCTTCCATGAGCTACGTTCATGATATGGCACAGCTTTCATTGAAATAACTTCCCTGACTTGTCATCATGCTTTGGTGATATAGAAATACACGTACTTCTGTCATAATGTTACAGTATTAGGTATCTCCATGTATTGATTGTTCCAGTGCAAACAAAGTCCAATAACTACCCTTCAGTTCTCCTTTTTTTTATTATTATTATTGCATTTTCACGGAGTATTTTATCTGTTTACACACCTCACTCTCATTATTCACATAGGCTCTGTTTCTTAAAGGTGTAATCTATGACCTTCATACTCAAAATATTATTCCAAGGACCAGGAATATGAGGATAACCAAGGTGTTGTTTAGATATGAAGAATTTTGTGCCTGCCACAGGCCTACTGAATCAGAATATGAATTTTAACAAAACCTTCAGATGATTCAAATATACTTTAAATTTTGAGGAGCATTGACTTTTGACATATTCTTTGCATTTTAATACAAGTGTCTAGCAAATAGGTACTTATACCTGGTAAACAGTAGATAATTTACACATTTTACATTTATTCGAATGTAAAGAAATTTATCTCATCATGATGTGGTTTTTAAGTTTATTTATTTATTTTGAGAGACAGAGAGAGAAAGAGAGAGAGAATCCCAAGCAGGCTCCAAGCTGTCAGCACATAGAGCCCAAGTAGGGCTCAATCTCATAAACTGTGAGATCATAACCTGGGCTGAAATCAAGAGTTGGACACTTAACCGACTGAGCCACCCAGGTGGCCCACATCATGATGTTTTTTTGTTTTTTTTTTTTTCTTTTTGAGCCTTGGAAAAAATCTTCATTCTTCCGAGAAGTATTATACTGAGGGCCTTGTCTCCTAAGAAGTTAAAGATCCTGTGATAATGTTTTATTCCCAGACTACAGATTTCATATTTGGCTATATCCCTTCCTTCAAATCCCGGAAAACTTCTTTTTGTTTCCTCTAAGCTCACCATTGCCCATAAAAGTGAAAACAGTGATGAGGAAAAAATGTAGGTGAGAATTCAAGCTGAGGCACAGCTTGCTGCAGGACGTTGACGGCATTATTTGGTGGTGCCCTCCCCCAGGGAGTCCGGGTTTGGGCGCGTGATTGCTTTAGCTAATGGAATCGGTACACATTCAATGTGATCAGAGGCTCAGGCACTTCCATTTCCTTCTTCTTGCTCCTTGCCTTCATTACTGGAGCAAGGAGAAGAGCCCAGTAGGCCCAGTTTTTTGTACCAGTTGAGGCCTAGACATGACAGAAGGCTCAGTCAAGATCAAAAAAGCCAACTTGTAGCTGATGAACAGCAGACTGTAGATACGAATGAGTCCCTCTGATCCCAACTAGCCAACACTCACAACCATGAGCACAAATATTTATTGATATATTGTTGTATGTTACTGAGGTTTAGTGGTTGTTTGTTAATGTAACATCACTGAGGCACTAGATCACTGTTACAGCAATGGAATGTAGTTCAAGTACATTCAGTTTCAGTCGTGGTTCATTCACAACTTGAATCAGTTTTTAGGTACTTAAACTTAAAAAAACAACAGAAAGTATTCTCTATACTTAAATATCTTAGTTATAAATCTTAATTATAGGAATAAACATATGTTAATAAATATGATAAAGCTGCTTTCAAAAGATTTTGAATCTCTGTAGGAACTTGTTTAGCATTTTATAATTTCTTCCCATTGTACCATCCATCTGTGGGTTCAGAAGGTCAAACAAGATCGCTTACATAAATTATTAGGTAAGAACTTAGGAGTTGCTGGCAAAAAATAAATAAACAAATAAATAAATAAATACACACACACACATACACACACATACACCAAATACATGTAACATACATATCATATATAATATATATTGTTGCATATACATATTACCTATATATAATATAGGTATATATATTCAACATATATAGTCAGCATGCACATATATATAGAAAGAAATTTGTTAAAAAGTGGAAATGCTTCTAACAAAGGAGGCCCGAAGGAACTTTTGTTATGTAGGCACCTTTCTTGCTTTCTTCTTAGGTTCCCATAATTTTTCATTGGGAAATCTATTCTTTAGATTATACTTTGGCTAATTAATCCCTTCTGTCTTTCAGATGGTTTAAATCATGTGTATTAAAAAACATAAATAAAGAGTCTGAGAAACCTAGTGACTCTGCTTGTGTCTTAATGATACCTAAGCAACAAAGAGCTAAAATATTTACAGAGTAAGGAGGAAATGATGAAGAGTACTTCTGAAAAAAATTATATATTAATTTACTCAAAGCACCATTGGCCAAGGTATATAGATGTGGGTGGTAGGTGGACTAGGCAGCAGCTGGGAGTTATCACTCAATGCTCACATCACCTGTGGAATGGGTTTATCACTGGTAGAGGTGAGCCCTACAGATCTAGAGGTCTCAGTTTTCCTGATTGTAAATACAAAATTTTTGTTCCTTAATATTTTCCCACACACTCTCCTTTTCTGAAATCAAGTGTTTTTTTGCTTTTGATACTTAACTGCTTGTAACTCTTTTATCTAGACGCAACCCAAAATATCACTGTTTGCTGTCCAGTCTGTATAAGTGAGATGTCATTAGAATGAACTAAATGAGTCTCTAAGTGATTTTCAAGGAAAATTCTATCACAATGCCTATGAATAATTGGCAGTGATTTCTTCTACCATATCCTTAGGTCATTCTATAATGTACAATATATATAGTTTGCATTTATCAATTCCAGCTTTGCCTGAGTCTACTATTTCCTCCAAATTTTTCCAAAATTCAATTATAGCAATTGCATCCTTCATCAGTAAGGAGTATAATCTTGTTTATATTAATGAAAGTAAAGTAAATTTTATTAATGTAGCTTATGTATTTTTAATTACAGAATTACAAAATGTTTCATTTATTTTCTAGATGCTTTTAATATTCCCTTTTGTAAAATAAAATAATTATGGTTTATTTGTTTTTCTTTAATTGAATCTCCTAGTACATCTATGACGATGATTCAAGGAAGAAACATGAAAGTACTGTTTATGTTTGTTTTCTCTACATTTCTATAAACTAAGATTTCCATGCTACAAGATGCTTGCTAACAGTTTAAAGGAAAAATGTGAACTGTAGGTTGATTTACTTTCTTCTTTAAAGTGTTCACTGTTTGCTAAAGACTATGTGACTTTGTGGGGCGCCTGGGTGGCTCAGCAGGTTGAGCATCCGACTTCAGCTCAGGTCATGATCTCGCGCTTTGTGAGTTCGAGTCCCGCCTCAGGCTCTGTGCTGACAGCTCAGAGCCTGGAGCCTGCTTCGGATTCTGTGTCTCCTTCTCTCTCTGCCCCGCCCCCATTTGTACTCTGTCTCTGTCTATCAAAAATAAATAAATGTAATTAAAAAAATTTAAAAAAAAAGACTATGTGACTTGTATGTAAGAAAGTAGAGGTTTCAAGACTATGTCAGCACGATCTAAAAGAAACAGAACTTACCAAATGACAATGACACAAAGCAATTATGGAATATGACCTATTATACTCTTATAAAGGGATTACTTCTAAATTAATCCATCTTTAATTCAAATCATGTGAGCATGTTATTAAAAGGTATGCTTTTAAAATTGTATAAAATTGAGTATTTCAGAATTGCTGTTTTGTATTAACGCAATGGTTGACATTTATTGTCCAATTTCAATTTTGAGAAAATTTCTAAGAATCAATATTTTATTTACTATTTTTGGAAATGTAACATCACCTTTGTTACTTTATCATTTAATATCCACTTATGTAGTTTTCATCCAGTGTTCAGAAGTTCTTAATATTCTGCCTACTGTAACAGCTGCAGAAAACCAACAGATTTCTGAGTCTATCTACTGAAAGCTGTAAGACAGACAATACCTTAATAGCATAAAAGTGCCACAATTCTCACTGAATCATTTGCTGTGCCTCTACTCAAGAATTGATCTATTTCATTACAAATTGTAAATGCTATTCAGCCAGATAAGTTTGATTATACAAGAACTATATTCTGATATGAAGAAAACTGGAAATCTGGAGAAATTAAAGACAAAAATCAACCCTCCACCAAAGCAAACATACAAAAAAAAAGATAAAACACACAAAAAAATTAGGCTAAATATTAGAGTTGATTACCCACAGTATTTTTTTCCCTTCTACAATGAATTTGCATGTATAAATTGGGTTATATTTTCTTTCTTCTTTTTAATATTTATTTCTTTATTTGTGTGTGTGTGTGTGTGTGAGAGAGAGAGAGAGAGAGAGTGCTCTTTTTCCAGAGAGCATGCACAGGTGAGACACGGGGCGGGGGAGAGAGAAAATCCCAAGCAGGCTCTGCCCTGACATGGCGGTGGGCTTGAACTCAGAAACCATGAGATCATGACCTGAGCTGAAATCAAGAGTCAGACGCTTAACCAAGCTAGGCACCCAAAATCGGGTTATATTTTCATAAGTATTTTTCCTTAATATGCTGATAATATAAACCAACTGAGTAGCACTGGGTATCCTTATAATGGAAAAAAAGACATTATATATGATTCCTGTTTTTTCTTTCAAATCTTTATCAATTATGAAAATTAAATCATTAATTTTGCAATATATTGTTAATCTTCGTTGCAAATAAGTAATAGACAACAAAAATATAGAGTATCAATTATGTCATTTAAGAAATCATTAATAACATTTATTGAGTTTTATACCATGCATTATCGTTATAGAATTTGTTTCATCTTGTATCGTGCTTTGTAATTTCATAAATCAACAAGATAAATGTGAAAATAAAAATTTACATTTGGTCAAAATGAAAAGTGTGACTTTCCTAATTAAGAGTTGTTTTGAAAGAAAAGGCAAAAGTGCTAGTACACTAAGGAAATATCAAGGCTCAAGATAATCTGTCCAGAGTTTAAAAAGAAAAAAGTTGTTCACGGAATTTTCTTCATAACAAGATGAACAAAATATAAAATCTCATGCAGCCTCCTGAGTAATACGAAGAATGTTAAAGGGTGAAAAACTAAAATATTATCATACCATGATTTGGGGACATACTCCACAATGCCTACATCTTGGGGATAAAAATTGCAATGCTACTTTCAGACATGAATACAAACAAATTATTCAAATCAAGTTCAATGCTCAATTAGGACAAAAGAAGAGGGAGAAAACATTATCTTATGACTTAAAGATAAACAATCAAAAGACTGATGAAACAGGAAAAGAAAAAGCTTTTACAGGCCAACCACAGAAATCTCCTTGCCAATAATCCTCTATTATCCAAGCTGGAGATCATGAGTTAGAGTCCTCTTGCCAGTACAAAGATAAATTGTAGTCCAAGATTTCCATGCCAAGAAATACCCAGAGATGAAATCAAAAATATCCCAGGAGGTTAAAAGAAAAACAGTTTCAAAGTGTTTTCCTCTGAGCAGCTGGTGTCATCAAATGGTCAGGGAAGTCTCAGGCTGCCTGGTCGCTGTGACTTTCTCGTCGAGTTCACCTGCTTCACGGGTGGTGGAATCTGTATCCTTAATGCTGCTTGTTTAGACTTAAATATATAAGGATGTATTCTGAGCATCCTCGGTCTTCAAAAGAGGCATACTAAAATATTTTAACAATTTGTCAAACATCATTCTGCCATCATCTTGCGTAAAGCAATGTGTTCCAATTACTCGATTCCTTTTCTTCAGATTTTTTTTTATCTTTTAGATTTATGTTTTCCCAAAGAAGAAAAAAATCTTCAACCTGTAAATTTAAATTTTCACTTGGCTAGAAGGCTATATTGCAGGATTAAGCAGTTTAGGTGATTCCAGATCAGGTAGGTAGATTTACATGGTAAAATGCAACATGGCCACCTATGATCTGGTAAGTAGAGTAATAATAACTACACATCTGATCTAAAATAAGCAAGTGTAAATTTTAAGGTACATCCTTAAGCATTATTACAGAGACAGAATAATGGAGATAAATGGATGTCAAAATGGAAACCATTTATTCAAGGAGTTAAGAACTCTGTGTCATAGTATTTTGGTATTATACTCATCTCTATAGTTAGTATTAACCAAGTGACCATGGACAAATTAACATCTCTAAGCCTTAAATTCCTCATATGTAAAATCAAGATAATGACGGAGTCTGCTTTAGAGGATGTTGAGAATGTTCGATAAGTTCATGTGGACTTAACACTCAGTACAATGCCTGTATATTACAGTTTTACACACAAATAGAAAATGTTTTATATTTATTCTATTTTATCATTTAGTGAGTGCCTAATATACTCCTGGCAAAGAATTTTGTAATTTATTAAATTATTTCAAATCATTACAAAAGCCCCACAGGTTGATATAATTAACCCCATCATACAGATGTGGAACTTTAGGATCAGGAAGAGTTTTATTGCTCAAATGTACATGGTTATTAAGTCGTTCATGACAATAGGACCTATATATGTCTAATTATTTTTGATTCCACAGGTATGATTAGAAGCAAGAGTTCTGATAGTAAAATACACCTCGATTATAAGTGACCTTTTCAGACCTGGTAGGAAACTAGTTGCAGATCTTATATCTTCTAAAGAATTGTGGAAGGACACCCGCCTCCTGCTTCCAAATATTATTCCTGTTTACATGACACAAGAAATTTTGTACAGCAAAATGTGATTTTTCTAATTTAAGCACTTGTTCTACAAATGTGCCTCTCTGTCAGTATACAGATATTCCCAGAGAGTGATGGGGTATAAGACATTGAGAGTGACTCCTACTGCACGTATTTTTTGTTTGTTTAAGAATTCTTCTCTTGTTTTCATAGTTTCTAGAGAAGATTCATAGCAATGCAAACAATATTAAGTGCCTAAAACAGTGGAAAATAAGGTAAATTTCTAGTTTTGAAACGATACTCAATGTCTGGTTTTGTCTTTTAAAGCAACTTTGTATTACTCCAAATCCCTGTTGAGGCTCCATTTCCCGAATATGAAATACCTTAAATTTTATTATGGAGGCAGCCAAAAAACTCAGACTCAAACTGCTGAAGCAACCTTGAAGTCCATCAATCTGTGTGCTTCCAAATAACTCTCTAAAACTCTTTTTTATGAAAGAAACGTGAAGGATGCTTTCAAGAATGTTTTGGTAAACACCAGATTCGTCATCTCAAATAGTCCCGTCCCATAAGATCATCTCATCTATCATAATGTATATTCACATTTGTGATGAGGTAGGAGAAACCCTAGACCTGAAACAAAGAACATAGATACAGAAAGAGATTTTCTGAAAATGTCATAACACCCATTTCAAAATGGCTACCGTGAAGAGGCATCTGGGTAGCTCAGTCAGTTAAGCATTGGACTCTTGATTTCAGTTCAGGTCATGATCACACCGTCATGAGACAGAGCCCCATGTTGGGCTCTGTGCTGAGCGTGGAGCCTTGTTAAGATTCTCTCTCTCTCTCTCTCTCTCTCTCTCCCTCTGCCCCTCTTCCTCATCCTTTCTCTCTCTCTATCTCAAAAACAAAACAAAACAAAATTGAAAATTAAAAAAAAAGAAGTATTCACAATCAGATACTTTACCCAAACTTTTTTTTTAATCTTTTCCTTATATGGTAATTGCAGATTTTTGCTTGGAAGTCATTGCAATCATAATGGTTCCAATAAAGACGAAGTTTTAATAATATTCAGATGAAATCATAGTAAAATAAATAAACCAGAAAGTTTATTATCACTAAGCAATGGAAACAGATTTCAAAACTCCAGACAAAACTCTTAACGACAAAGGGAGAATTTCAACTATTTTTAAGTGTCAAAGCTGAGCTGTTGAGATGCCTGTTTCCTCCTTTACATCTTCTTGTCACAGTTGAAAATGAGGCAGAAAAATCTTAAAAGGCTCAAAACATTATACAAGTTAAGATTTTTCTGACTCCTGTTGGGACCATAGAAACCATCAAGCCATCATAGGACATTCTGTATAGAACAAGTAATGAGGTGAGAAGCAGCTCCATTCCTATTTCCTCTGAGTGGGAAAACATGTGGAGCAGAAACTGGACAGACACAAAGTGAGCCATGAGCCACATGCCATTGTCTGAACTCTGAGGCGAGGAAGCATTACACATGCGCACATCTGCACAAGACCATATGCTTCCCAGATTTCTGCCTAAGAAGAAACTAATTCTTTACGATTCAGGGGAACACAACAGATTCCTTAGTACGGCTGCAGAATGTGAACCGTAGAGAAGAACTCACAGAGACTAAAATCACAATGTATTGCTGATAGCAATCGTCCATTTCATAACTAAAAACTCTTTGGAATATATTGATACTGCTTGAGACCAACCACTCTTTCTGCCCACCCCCCCCCCCCCCGTATTTTTTATTTCAGGTAGTATAACCCTATCTTGGGTTTCACAATTCTAAAGCACAGTGCCAAATGCCATGTGGTCTTAATAAAAATTAATCTGACTTTCAGCAGAAAAACCAAAGGAGAGGTTTTTTTTTTTTCTTTTAGATTCCTTTCTTAACAAATTTCTCTCCTAAATAGTTATAGCTATAAGTATCTGTTACTTAAAATGTATGTCACAGAATATTATGTAAATATCATGTGTGTGTGTGTGTGTGTGTGTGTAGTATATAAATAGAACTCTTAGCCATTTAAAGTTCTTAAATACTGCCTCCTCTAAATAGCATAAGTCCTCAAAATTTACCTGCCTGGCTTGGATCTCAAAAATGTCTTGCCCATAGACCTATGTTCCAAGTGGGGACCGGAGCCTCTTCTGTCAAAACTACCAATACCCAGATGCCATGATAAACTTACACCCTCAATTTGTTTTCTCATAATTCAACTTTAAAATGATAAATATTTTTACAAATCAAACAACTGGTTTATCAAAAAAAAGTTGCCTAGGGATGACCCAAAAGACAGAAGGAGAGGTGCAGAATCTCTTGAAGCAACTTTCTCTAGAAATCTAAAGATTTCAAGAGTAGCACTAATTTTGTGTATTGAAATACAAGCCTTTGGAGCAAGATTTCTTTTAAACACAAAGATATGTTTCTTAAAGAATTTTTGGAAAATTCTAAGACATAAAAAAAATAAAAACAAAACAAACAAACAAAAAAACCCAAAAAACACAAGGGCACCTGGGTGGCTCAGTCAGTTAAGTGTCTGAGTCTTGGTTTCAGCTCAGGTCATGATGTTGCGGTTTCGTGAGTTAGAGTCCTGCATCGGGCTCTGTGCTGACAGCGTGAGGCCTGCATGGGATTCTCACTCTCCGTCTCTCTGCCCTTCCCCCACTTGCACTGTCTCTCTCTCTCACAATAAATCAACTTAAAAAAAATAAAAATAAAATAAGAATAAAACATAAAAAAACAAAGTTAGAGGACATTAAATGAATAGCTAAAGTCAAGTAATGTATTAGCAATAGAGCTAAACTTACAACTCTGCCTCAATGTCATGTACACCATCGAATGTAGGCATCTTTCTGATTTTGTTTTTTTTTAAATCAATTAAGAAGCAACCTAAGTATGTACCGCCTATGTTCTCCTATGCATTCAGTTTATTTTGATATATTTCAACCTAGGTTTAAAATAAAAGTTCAGAAACCAAGAAGAGGTAACCCAGTGCTTATAGCTATTGAATAAATACAGGGAACTCATAGAAAATAACATGTGTGTTTTAGCAACGTACATGTGAGCACCAGACTATAAATATCAATAAACTAATTTCACTTCTATATACCTGTGTCAATGATACTCCCTTTTATTTACCATTTTAAATGTCCAAACGAAAAAGGTACAGTCTATAGAATAGTCTTGTAGAACTCAAATATTCCTGTTCTTAATTTAAATGTTTCAATACGGCAAATTTGTTCAGAGATCCAACTGTCTTTTCAAATATATCTCCATCATTAGCTTGTGTTTTCAGCACTCCTGTCGCATCTGTACATCGTGACAAGATGTCATTTCCAAACCCACCGTTTAGACATATTTAACTAGGCTTTTAAAGCAATTGAGAACGGCCTCAATCGAGAAGCTTAAAGCAGAGGAACTAAAATAAAGTGATTTACAGTCTAGAATTATTTGCGAAAGTTTTTGAGTAAGATAAACTTCGAGAAGGCTGATGTTCAGTACATATTTTAAAGTTCTGGAGTATTTTGTCCAGCTAAAACTAAATACGCTGGCAAACTGGGAAGTCGGTTTACTTAAGCTTGAAAATTGCGTTTCATTCAAATTGGATACAGTAGTTCGGTAAAACAATGGGGCTTCTATTTTCTGCCACATGTTATTTTTTTGGAAAAACGTATACAAACGCTGTCATACGAGCAGCCTGTTTGCCGGCTCAGCGCAAGGTTTTATGTTTCTGAAAGGCCTCCACCCCCATCTCTTAATGCCGAAAATAAATCAATTTCATCTGTTGGTTGTTTTATTTCTAGGGTTTTTTTTCCCCCTGCTTCCTTTTAGGCCAGTTTCCACAAAGCCATATGGCAGCTGAGGGGAGGAAAGCAATGAGCTGTATTTTCAGATCTGAACAAAAGGGGCTGTGGTGTGAAAGCGGCCCATGAATGCATGAGACACAGTCACTTGAAGAAGGGCCCCAGCCCTGTCAGGGAGCCACCAAAGAGAAGGCTGATGGGGCTGCCGCTCCTTACACAGAGGACATGTGAGTGCTTTCCTTGCTCCTATCATCCACTTTCGTCTACCCCCACTTTTACCACATCCCTTTCCAGTTGATTTGGTGCCAAAACCCCATTAGCTTTATTAATGACATATGGTTGGAGGAAGTGAGTGGCAGGACAATAAAGGCACAAATTGAGCATTCTCTCTCTTCATTTCTGATATTTGTATCACAGGATGCCAGAATCCCAGCAAAGATTGTGGCCACCACGTTTCTTTAGAGCTCAAAATGCACTAGAGAAGAGAGCCCATAAAACATGATGACTTCTCTCTCCCTTTGTCCACTTGAACTCTTCTGTCCTCTAGCAGTAGAAAACAGGAGTGGATGTCTAAACGTTAAAAAAATAGAACATGTCCCTAGGCTTTACGTTTTTAAGTCTTTTTTATTTTTATTTTTATTTTTTTTAACGTTTATTTATTTTTGAGACAGAGAGAGACAGAGCATGAACGGGGGAGGGTCAGAGAGAGGGAGACACAGAATCTGAAACAGGCTCCGGGCTCTGAGCTGTCAGCAGAGAGCCCGACGCGGGGCTCGAACTCACCGACTGCGAGATCATGACCTGAGCTGAAGTCGGCCGCTTAACCCACTGAGCCACCCAGGCGCCCCACGTTTTTAAGTCTTAAGACATTTTGACATAGAGATTTGAAATTCTGATAGGCGAATGGTCAGAAATTCCTGATCTCACTGACACATGCGTACACAGACTTTCGAAACAGTTAAGCTTCAAAACTTTCTAGTCATGTAAAGCAATTGCATAGCAAACAAATAATTTTATCGACCAGCATTTAGAATAACAAGTCAAGATGTACACGAAGGCAATGATGCAAAATTTCCAAAAGGAGTAAATAAATACATACGCTGCTCCCGTTCATCCCAGTGCCTCACACGGAACTTTATATTCACACTGGCAGGTGATTAATAAGATGAAAAAACGTTAGGTACGCATAACACTTTTTCCCTCTAAAGGGAGGACATTGAAAGAGAGGCAAGGGAGATGTGAAGGATCGCTCCTACCCATACATGTGAGTATCCCCTTAATTTCCATTGCTTTAAAATCATGGCCGAATTGGAGTGTAGAACTGCAGCCACTTCTAATCCTGCCCAGTAGGATTCTTTACTGAATTCTTTACTCAGTAATTGAATATTATAATTAGTATTTAAAGAAGTAATAGGGGTTTAAATATTTAGTTTGTAAGGGAATTAGAAGCATGGAGGAAGAGGTTAATGGACAATTAATTAACTACCATTAGAAAAAATATTGACGGCTGAGGGCAGGGAGAACTAGCAGTCCTGGGACCTGAGCAACAATAATGATGATCTAAATACAATGGCTCATCATGGTATGTGCTTCGAAGTGATGATATATCTATATCTGTAGATCTAAATCTGTGTCATCTATTTGAATTTTGCTAGCACCCCACTCACAGGTACCAAAGTACCAAAGTCTGCTCAGACAATCCTAAAACAACATTAATTCTTTTTTAAAAATTTTTATTTATTTTTGAGAGAGACAAGGCACAAGCAGGGAAGGGACATAGAGAGGGGGAGACACAGAATCCGAAGCAGGCTCCAGGCTCTGAGCTGTCAGCACAGAGCCCGACATAGGGCTCGAACCCACAAACTGTGAGATCATGACCTGAGCCGAAGTCAAACCCGCTGAAGTCAAACCCACCGAACCACCCAGGTGCCCCTCAACAACATTAATTCTAACTTCACGCACAAATCTGCTGTTTATCAAGGACAGCTCATTCCTATTCCATTCAGGGTCAGCTGGGGAGGTTTGAAGGCAGGGCTGGAATCATCTGAAGATGCACTCACTCGGATAGTAGAGGTTGATGCTACCTCTTGGCTGAGACTTCAGCCGGATCTGGGGGTCGGACTGGAACACCTTCACCTGGCCAATCCATGTAGCTGTTTGGCTTCTGCACAACACGGTAGCTCTTTTCCAGGATCAAGAATCCCAAAAGGATGAAGCAGAAAAGCAGAAGCTTTATTTCCTCTTAAAATTTAGTCACAAAAGTCATATATTGTCAGATTTGCCATAGCTGAGCCTCACCAAATGCAAGAGAAGCCATAAAATCTACCTCTGCATTGTACAAAGAGCATTTAAGATAGAATATATTGGTGGGAACATCTTCAGAAATTATTATCTGTCACAATAGCGTTTCTTTAGTGTGAGAAAATAAATCTGTGTTATTAGATGATGCCGTCATAGCCAAATTCTTCTAGCATGCGCATTTTCTGTTATGATACATATTGTACATGTCTTTGTTTCCATGTTTAAAATGTGTCCTCTACTAGACTGGAAACTGCAGTAGGGCAGAGGTTATGTCTTCTGTGCTCCCTGTCTTGTTCACAGTAGCCGTTAATTTTAATAAGAATCTGTGGAAATGCACCCTGAAGCACTTGAGAGAAAGCTCAGAGTTTTGGGAGTTCAATGCCTTTCACTGTGGTTACTACAGGGTTCCATGTTGCAATACATTGACTCACAGGAACCGGGACGGAGACTCCTGGGCCTGATCCACTCCTAAACCTTGAAGGTGGGCCTCTTTCTCAGAATGCTTAGGAATTATAAATAATTCCTCTGTGTGTGTGTGTGTGTGTGTGTGTGTGTGTGTGTGTTAGCAAAGACTCTGAAAACAAACAACAACCAAAAAATGAACACAGTTTCTTGGCAATAACTTTCTAAGGATATTTTATTGGCAAGTTCAGTCTGCTCTACAAGTTCCTAATGAAAGCAATTTTGGGGTAACCGTGAACTTGTACAGTAGAGCAAATTGGAAGAGGTAAGAATGATTTAAATTTAGGTAGGATGGTATGAAAATGTTTGAATTTTATACAGAAGGCCATGAAAAACAATGTCAATGTGGAAACCTGTCAAATAATATGCCCAGAAAGCATTAAAAATAACAACAACAGTAATGTCATTAGCAGTTTTACATTCATTAGTAACAAGACAAACTGTTACCATAATTACTAGATGTGTTGTTTAAAGTAGTTTTTTTAAAATGATTTCATGCATTGGACTGCATAATGTTTACCCTATTTCTTCTGAAGTATAAATGCAATGATGGGAAAAAAGTGAACATGAAACTTTTTTCTTCCCTTATGACACATGCGATTACCTCACTCTCTAAAGAATTTATGTTGCAAATACTGGATTTATAGCAACACCTCAGATAATTGCAGTTTCAGGGGTACTGAGCAGAGAAAGAATTGCTGACTGTCCACACAATGCCCTCTTTTATTCAATATTAGTCTTGGAAGAATGTGACGATGTAGGTTAACTATGTTTATGTTGTCCTTAAGGAGAAAAAGTTTATATTTTTTAAGAGGGTAATATTCTTTTAACAAGCTAAACCAACTTGTAAGAAAGAAATAAAGCCTTATAAAAATCAGAATAAATGTCTTCAAACCACTATGTTATTTGAAACACTGTTTTACATGGTACATTCATTTTTGTCTTACCATCGCATAACTCTGCAAATAGCTATTGAATTCAAGCTGTCTCAAGGGTAAAAGTATAAAGCTGAATGTTTCTGTTGGATTTAGCTGAGCTCAAGGAACGTCTGGATTTGTTGGTCATGGCATTCCCTCTTAAACCCTCAAGTGTCTGTTTGAACCCAGTTATACTAGAGCAATTCAACAACTCAGGGTTTTCTTTTACGTGTAAAAACATCTGTTTACTTGGCTTATGTTTAGATGAATATAAGCCTATTACCATTTACTGAAAAAAAAAAAAAAAAAGTCAAGATGGTATATACCTTTTGTACCTAGCAATCCTTATTCTATGCTCCAATATTTTAGTAAATTGTAGGATATAGTTTAATTCTCTTTGCTTTGGACTATTTCTAGTAGCAAATAGTCAATCAGAAAACAGATTTCAAACCCAATCTTGATAAAAATATTTTTAAAAAACACTATTTGTTATTGATATGGGTAAGGGCAAATATATTGTTCGGAAAATTAGCATTGTTACATCCACTTGTTTACAGATCTTTGTAAAACTCAAACAGAGAGGAAACAGATTATAAAATAATTTATTAGATCGGCCTATTTCTGTTTACTCACAGGTTGTGCTACAACCACATGCCTATATAAACAGAAGAATGGAATATCAACCAATAGGGTAGGTTAAAAAGGAGGGAGATACAATTTATTTATTTTGTTTCCTCTGCTGCTTCTCCTATTTTGGAAATTCCATGGTTTGACCTTTCCAAAGTATGCGAAAGAAAGCAAGCAGAAAAGGACTGGAAAGTAGTCACTTCACTTATATTGCTACAGTGTTATATCTTAGCAGTTTCTGGACTTCAAATATATCTAAAAAAATTAGCCAGTCAGCATTATTACAATGTTGAGGTAGAGATATTTTGTGCAATCTGAATGCAAAAATAAGACAAGTCTTGAATTTGTGTGTAATAGTGCATATTAGAGATAAATTCCTCCTCACTTGAGGGTTCTGCAAACACCATGGCTGCATAAACAAAGAATGTAATTCACAAGATGAAGCAATTTTGCTCCTAGATCTTTTTTTGTGTGTGGGGGGGGGTGGTGTTGTTGTTGCTGTTGTTTTGAAATTCTCTAACCCTGCGGATAGCTGGACTACAATCCTCACTGGGTGGGTGCAAGACATTTCATGCCTTGTCATTTTGCCACTCCTTGCTTATCCCTTGGGCGTCTGGTGGTTTGATAAGATTTAGCCCAAGGTATTGTCACCCTTTCAGTTGTCTCCCTTTGACAGACTCAAAATTGACCCTTTTCTGGTTATTTTCCTTGACTGAACGCATTTGGAGCGTGTATACTCAAACATTCTATTTTTTTTTTTTTTTTTTTTTGCAATAAAATCTGTGGGTGCATGATTTTCTTCCTATGCAACTATTACACCTTCCTCCTATTTGTGTGGCCTCACTTCTGGTTCTTGAGTCCCCGGGGAACATATATCAAGCTCTCCTCTTGGTCACTTTGAAGACTTCTTTCCACTTGAAGGGACAAGTTGACTTCTTCAACTTGAAGGGCCCCTTCATATCAAGGGCTGGGGGGGGGGGGGGGGTTGTACTCAAGGAACAAAAATTCTCCCCATTTAAAATCCTCTTCTCTTGGGGCGCCTGGGTGGCGCAGTCGGTTAAGCGTCCGACTTCAGCCAGGTCACGATCTCGCAGTCCGTGAGTTCGAGCCCGCGTCAGGCTCTGGGCTGATGGCTCGGAGCCTGGAGCCTGTTTCCGATTCTGTGTCTCCCTCTCTCTCTGCCCCTCCCCCGTTCATGCTCTGTCTCTCTCTGTCCCAAAAATAAATAAAAAACGTTGAAAAAAAAATTAAAAATAAAATAAAATAAAATCCTCTTCTCACATTTAACAAGGCTACTCTCTGCCTCGTAGTCTCTTCCATAGGCTATTAAAGATAAAAACCACTTTATTCTCCTCAATATTGTCTAGACACTTCTGCTGAGACCAGAAGTAAAATGATGGTATTATAATCCTCTTGCATAATTATACCTACCATATTTATACTCTGATGTAAGTTAGCAGTTCTGGATATCCACTGAAGGAAAGTGATTTGTCCAAAATAATAAAACACGAGATTGCATTGCTGCACTCACAACAATAGGGGGATTTTTCCAAGTCTTAAGTACACAAGTGTTTTTATTGGAACATGGAAGGCAGATTCACATTCATTGGACAGGGAAACTAGTATTTCTTGACTATATGCCAAATCCTGTGATAGGCACATCAACACAGATAATTTAATTATATTTAATTATATCGTACCAACAATAAAGGACATAGTTAATATTTTTCTCATTTTACAAAAGAAGTACACACATAGAAAGCTAATTTTTATTCTCAGAGTAAGTTATTAAGTAACAGGGCAAAATCGTTGTATCCAATGCTTGCTGTGTCAAAGATACCTTGCTGCTTCTTCACAGATTAGGAAGTTTTTCTTCACTATTACTATAGTTTTAGAAACTTGAATGAGTTCTTTGGTCTAAATATACGTGCCCCATTAAACATTGTACATTTTCTCTAAAGTCTATATTATGTGTCTACTTTGGCTATGATGTTGCTAACATGCATATGCTTGGAATTTTCAGCAATAAATGCTATAGTGATTTTGGAGATCATAGAATAGGGAAAATAAAAAGAAAAAAGAAGGAAAAAACCTGGAGCACAATATTGCTAAATTATGTATTTGGGGTTAATCCAAAATAATTGTGCCAAAAATGTTCCTAGGGGCTAGGGAAGCAATCAGTTGCTGATATAATCACAGGGGTATGTTAAGCAGTGACCACAATGAAAAGAGTAAGAGTGAGGAGACAAGTTTCCTACATCATAGGCCTTGTGATCAACAGTGGATCCTTAGCAATGTTTTAGTAGTTAGAAAAACCTTCAATTTAAGAAATTACTAATTGTTTCTTGTTTATTTTGCTTAATTGACATCTTGAGTCATAAGGAGCAAAGACAGATTTGAGTGAAATGACTAGATTGAGTTTACATTTCACATACACACAAAAAAATTGTATTTATCTTGTGATTCCTTTTGCCCCACTATTATTGCATGGTCTGAATGTGTCCCTTCAAATCCGTGCATTGAAAATCTAATGCCCAGTGCGGAAGGTATTAGGAGGTGGGACCTTTCAGAGGCGATTAGACCAGGAGGGTGGAACCCTCATGAATGGGATTAATGTCCTATATTATGACAGAGGTCCCACAGAGCTTCTTAGCCCCTTCTACCATAAAGGTACAAGGATAAATCAGCAACTCAGAAGAGGGACCTCTTATGACAATGTGGCACCCCGATCTCAGACTTCCAGGCTCCAGGGCTGTGAGAAATAAATTTGTTATTTATAAACTACCCAGTCTATAATATTTTGTTTTAGCAGCCTGAACAGACTAAGCCAGTTAAAAAACAAACAAACAAACAAACAAAACCAAAACAAAGCAAAACAAAAAAACAAAACACTGCATTTTAAAATATGAAACTGTGGGCAGAAACTTCAATTTCTCTTTATTTTTCAAAATATTTTTGTCAGTTTTGTATGTAAAGGACACACTTCCTCGTTTAGGGTCAAATGTAGCCTTTCATTCTCAAGTCTTGCCTACAGCAATGTCACCTAGATATACTTACTTAAAATGTAATTGTACTTGGTTAAGAAATAAATTCCTAAGTTATGAGTGGACTATAGTGACTTTTAGGGTGATGATTGACCCCAATAACTTATTCTAGATTGAAACCTGGTCAATTTAGTGTTTCCAAAGACATGTCATTTTTAAAATTTCGTTCCTCAAGATAAAGCTTTCACAAAAGAAAATAGCCTGTGTTCCTTTCATCATTTGGATTAGCCAGGGAAGAGGGAGGTATTACTGTGAACTGACATGCAAGTGAAGTTCATTGCTGGTGTGAGTAATAACTATTGTCTAAGAGCTATCTAGAGAAAAAAAAAAAAAAATGAAATGGTGCAATTCACAGGGGTTTAAGTTTCTGTTGAAAAAAATAATAAAACTCTCTTCCAATGTATTTCCCTTCCTCTATGTCCTAATTTCATAAACCATGATCAAAATTGCAAGTTTGGCATCTTAAGTCTCGGTGCCTGTAACAATTTTTTTCCCAGGTAGTAACAGATTCATTTCTGCTAAAATTCTATTACTCTAAACAATTTCTCTCAAGGATTGTAACAATTCTTCTGAAAACAGATCAGCAGCCTTCAGTATAATCTTACTTCATCTAACTGGAACAAGGTCCACTTCTGGTAAATCCTGCAACTGGATGTGACAGGAATAGAAAACTCTATTTCAGTACCTTACAGAGTATGATGAAAGGCATTTGGAAGGTGGTTTGGATTGTTTTTTGCTTTGTTTTCCTTTTGGTCTTTCTCTTAGAATTAACTTTTCTTCCATTTTATTTTTAGTAATGCTTTAAAATGACAGCTCTGATATTTTAAGCAGAAATAAAATGAGGGAAAATGAGGAAGTTATCTTTCAAATGTTAATTGAACATATAAAACAATATAAACAAAGGCCTTTTAGAAATAGTTTAAAATTATTACTTTAAAATAGGTTCAGAAATAAACTGCTGAATTCTATATACAGATATACTCATTCACAAGCTATAGACACACATGTACACACTCAAAAGCTAGGACTGAAAATGCTAAAATTGAAAAGAAAAAAAAAACTTTATCTGAATGTAAATCTGAGAAGGAAAAGAGAGAGAGGAGAATAGGGGGAAAAAACACAAAAAGGGACAGAGAGGGCAGCAGAGAAAGAAGAGAGACAAATGAGCTAAAATCATTTCAGTTGTATTTTCTGTAACAGTCTACAACAGGTTGATAAAGTTATTTAAAGCTTAATTTAGTCAAGGAAGTTAATTTAAAGAAAGTTCAATTGAAAGTTTAATTTAAAGGAAAACAATCTCGTGAAGAACATCTATTCCTCAAGATAGTTAAATTGCAGAGAGGTATTAATTATCACTTTACAAAGAATCTAAATGACTTTCCCCAGGAGATAGAGCCAAAAAGTGATATAACCAGGTCGGTGGCAAATTAAAAAAAAAAAAAAAAAGAAAAAAAGAAGAGAGAGTGAGAAGAAAAGAAGAAAAAAGAATCTCACAACCAAAATATCTGTTGATTGACAAAGTGGTAGCCCACATTAATAGGAAAGGATAAGAACCGTATGATCCTGGCAATAGATACAGAAAAAGCATTTGACAAAATACAGCACCCCTTCTTAATAAAAACCCTCAAGAAAGTCAGGATAGAAGGAACATAGCTTAACATCATAAAAGCCATATATAAACGGCCCACAGCTAATATTATCCTCAAAGGAGAAAACCTGAGAGCTTTCTCTGTGAGATCGGGAACATGACAGGATGTCCACTCTCACCACTATTGTTTAACATACTGTTGGAAATCCTAGCATCAGCGATCAGACAAAAAAAAAAAAAAAAAAAAAAAAGAAAAAGAAAGAAAGAAAGAAAGAAAAAGAAAAGGCATCCAAATCAGTGAGGAAGAGGTCAAACTTCCACTCTTCGCAGATGACATGATATTTTACATGGAAAACCAGAAAGACTCCACAAAAAACTGCTAGAGCTGATACGTGAATTCAGCAAAGTCGCAGGATATATAATCAATGCACAGAATTTGTTTGCATTTCTATACACCAACAATGAAGCAACAGAAAGAGATATCCAGGAATCGATCCCATATATAATTGCATGAAGAACCATGAAATACCTAGGAAATAAACCTAACTAAAGAAGTAACAAGATATGAATGCTTAAAACTATAGAAAGCTTATGAAAGAAATTGACGAAGCCTCAAATAAATGGAAAAACATTCCATACTCATAGGTTGGAAGAACACATATTCTTAAAATGTTGGTACTACCCAAAGCAATCTACACATTCAATGCAATTCCAATCAAAATAGCACCAACATTCTTCACAGAGCTAGAACAAACTATCCTAAAATTTGTATGGAACCAGAAAAGACTTCGTATAGCCAAAGTAATCTTGAAAAAGAAAACCAAAGCTGGAGACATTACAATCCTGGACTTTAACTTGTACTATAAAGCTGTAATCATCAAGACAGTATGGTATTGGCACCAAAACAGACACATATACCAATGGAATAGAATAGAGAACCCAGAATTGGACCCACAATATATGACCAACTTATCTTTGACAAAGCAGGAAAGAGTATCCAGTGGGCAAAAGACAGAAAATGGTGCTGGGAGAAATGGACAGTAACATGCAGAACTATGAACCTGGACCACCTTCTTACACCATACACAAAAATAAATTTCAAATGGATGCAATATCTCAATGTGAGACAGGAAACCATCAAAATCCTAGAAGAGAAAACAGGTAGCAATCTCTTTGACCTCAGCTGCAGCAACTTCTTACTTGACATGTCCATGAAGGCAATGGAAATAAAAGCAAAAATGAACTATTGGGACCGCATCAAGATAAGAACCTTCTGCACTGCAAAGGAAACAATCAACAAAATTAAAAGGCAGCTGATGGCATGGGAGAAGATATTTGCAAATGACATATCAGATAAAGGGTTAGTATCAAAAATCTCTAAAGAACTTACAAAACTCAAAACCTGAAAAACAAATAATCCGGTGATTATTCCTTTCCAAAGAAGACATTTGGATGGCTAACAGACACATGAAAAGATGCTTAACATCGCTGATCATTAAGGGAATACAAATTAAAATCACATTGAGATACCACCTCACACTGGTCAGAGTGGCTAAATTAGCAACTCCAGAAACAACAGATGTTGGTGAGGATGTGGAGAAAGGGAAACCTTTTTGCACTGTTGGTGGGAATGCAAACTGGTGCAGCCACTCTGGAAAACAGTATGGAGGTTCCTCAAAAAATTAAAAGTGGAATTACCCTATGACGCAGCAATTGCACTACTAGGAATTTATCCAAGGGATACAGGAGTGCTGACTTAAAGGGACACATGTAGGGGTGTCTGGGTGGCTCAGTCGGCTGAGCGACCAACTTTGGCCTTGGTCATGACCTCAAGGTTCACAAGTTTGAGACCTGCATCAGGCTCTGTGCTGACAGCTCAGAGCCTGGAGCCTGCTGCGGATTCTGTGTCTCCCTCTCTCTCTGTGTCTCTCCCACTTGTATTCTATCTCTCTCTCTCAGAAATAAATAAAGATTAAAATAAATTTTAAAGGGACACATGCACTCCAATGTTTTTAGCAGCACTATCAGCAATAGCCAAATTATAGAAAGAGCCCAAGTGTCCACCAACTGATGAATGGATAAAGACGTGGTATATATATGTATGTGCACACATATATATGTACACACACACACACACACACACACACACACACACACACTGGACTATTACTCAGTGATCAAAAAGAATAAAATCTTTCATTTGCAACAACATGAATGGAACAGGAGGGTATTATGCTAAGCCAAATAAGTCAATCAGAGAAACATGGGCATCATATGGTTTCACTCATATGTAGAATTTGAAAAACTCAACAGATGACCATAGGGAAGGGAAGGAAAAATAAAATAAAAACAGGAAATTGGCAAACCATAAGGGACTCTTATATGCAGAGAACAAACTCAGGGCTAATGGGGGCAGTGGGTTGGGGAGGTGGGGAAAATGGGGGATGGGCAGTGAGGAGGGCACTTGTTGGGATGAGCACTGTGTGTTGTATGTAAATGATGAATCATGGGAATCTACTCTTGAAGTCAAGACTACACTGTATGTAAGCTAACTTCAGAATAAATAAATATATACATACATACAGTTTCCATTAATTGAAATTGATATCAGCTTTCTAATGTTTAACAAGTTTTTTTTTTGTAATGTTTATTTTTTTTTGAAAGAGAGAGAGACAGAGCATGAATGGGGCATGGGCAAAGAGAGAGGGAGACAGAATCCTAAGCAGGCTCCAGGCTCTGAGCTGTCAGCACAGAGCCCGACATGGGGCTCACACTCAAAATCTACAACATCATGACCTAAGCTGAAGTCAGATGCTTAATAATGTTTAACAGTTCTTAAAAAAAATTCTTTCAGAATGAATTCAAAATAATTCATTACAGTGTTCATAATAATCTCTGTAAGGATTACAGAACAGTGTATAACCAGGTATATGGGGAGGATTTTTATGCCTTTCTCCCATCCCCTTTCTTCTCTTCCCTCTCCCTTTTTTTTTTCTTTTTGCCTGTGTCCTTCTTTTCTTCCTCTTATTCCTCCTCATAACAACTACTATTTATTTAGTATGGTAGCTTTACCAATGTTTCTGTCCAATGCTGAGTGTTTACATATTATATCTGGTCCCATCTCCAAAGCTAGTCTCATTGTAACTTTTACTATTCACTTACAAAGACATCAAGACTCAGTTTGGAGAACAGCTAACCCTAGTGCTGTATTCTTTTTTTTTTTTTTAAGTTTATTTATTGATTTTGAGAGAGACAGAGACAGCATGAGTGAGAGAGGGGCAGAGACAGTGGGAGAGAGAGAGAGAATCCCAACCAGGTTCCATGCTTCTAGCACAGAACCCGATGTGGGGCTCAAACCCACAAAGCCGTGAGACCATAACCTGAGCCCAAACCCAAGAAATGCATAGTTAACTCACTGAACTACCCAGGTGCCCTGCTCCCCCAGTACTGTACTCTTTATGCTACACATTGTATTACAATATTTTGCAACTCCACTGAAGAGTTGCAAAGAAGTCAATACATATAGTGTGCCAAAATAAACAAATATTGATTTCTTCTTTTCCTTTTTTTTTTAACTCTAAGAGTTAGAGCTTGGGTTAGTTAGTACGTATGGCTAGGACTTTACAAGGTAAGAGTAGAAAGTATAGGATGTTCCCTACACCTGTCAACAATCTAGGGTTTTGGAAGTCAGAGTGAGCAAATACCATTTTGAATTCTGCAGACTGTTTAAGAATTGTCATTTAATCATTCCTACCAACTCTAAAGAGGGTGAATAAGGACGACAGTGGTTTGAAAGACTAACAAAAAGTGCCCCTCTTTGATTATTTGATTAGAATAGCTGTGCTACATTAAAAAGTAATATTTTTATACTAATTAGCTCCACACTGTATTAAATTAAAATAAAAGTGAGAAATCCGGGGATATTTGGACAATCAATCTGAATAATTCATGCTTTCAAATTGGGAGTTTTGAAAAATTCCCATTAGAACATTAAATATTTTCACACTGTACAGAATTAAAGATTAAATATATATATGTGTGTGTGTGTGTGTATATATATGTATATACATATATATATGTATATATACATATATATATATGTATATATACATATATGTTTAGTTTCTGTCTTCAAAGTTTTATACTAGTTGCAAAGATGTTAACTTCCAAAAAGTTTAATGTTATAAAAATAGCCAATTAGCGACATATAGCAAAAATATTTAAAGAGGCTATATAAGGCCAATTAAACAAAATAGGCATAAAATAACTCAGGAATTAAAGATATCACAGGGAACTATGTAAATTTTCTGCTTTGTATCATTTGTAAAAGGACAGATAGCCTGGGAGTGGAAGAAAGATATCAGAGAATACTGCAGAGAGAAAAATGGCTGTGTTAAAGTAGAGCCCTATGAAATGACAGACTTGTAAACAGCTGGAAATCTGAACCAGGTCAGAAAACAATCTAGGCACCCGCTTTCCCTCTTTAAACCGTGGACCAAGTTTATGGAAGATAGCCCCAAACCAAGGGGTCGTAAAATAAGAGAACAGAGAGAAACAGAAGATTGAAAATTTCCAGATATGAAACTAACATAGTATTTCAAAGAAGGCATAAAGCCAGGAACCATAGGAGGACATTAACCCCTAATTTAGGCAAGAAAAAGTTATATTAGCCAACATGCAAAACTCAGGGAATATACGGACAGTTTCAATTAATCAGAATATTCAAAATGCTTCAAGTACCAGGCAAATACACAGGATTCAGAAATACACGAATAGCAGATGCTGAAGTAGACTAGGAAAAAAAGAAACCTAATAAATAATCAGGATAAGAGACCAAAGCACTGGGAAGAATTAGAATTAGCACTTGGAATTTTAAATAATTTCCATCTCAAAGATTTGATTCCTTTTGGGGAAAGAGACAATTCCTGGGTAAAGACACGTCAGTGCTTATAGGATCAGAATATAACAAAACAAAACAAACAAACAAACAAACAAAAAAACATAGAGATTAGCAAGTGGGCAACAGTGGGATCTGTGAAAATATGGGTCAGAGCTTGTTAAATGTTAGCAAAAGCACACAGACAAAAGGTAAATGCAAATACCAATGAGTTAACTTCTATTATAAACAGACTACAAAATGTATATTGCTTAAATGCAATAGAAGTTTCTTTCTCACATAATGGTAATTGAGAGTGTCATCCTCCACTCAGGAACTCAAGCTGACAGAGTTTCTGCCATTCACATGGCTTCCCAGAGGGTCATCTGCACTCCAAAGGGGAGAAAAGCATTCTGGACTTTAGCAATCAAGACAATGCTCTTCCCAAATCTCTGAATGCAGGGAGCAAAACTGACTGATGGTTGCAGCTGTTGTACTCTGAAATCGAACACTGCATTTGTGCAGAAGTCACACTTCCCACCGTCCATGACTGGGCATGGCAGAAATACTAAGGCAGGCCTGATCTGGGAGACTCACACTTCTCTCATGTGCAGATTTGGCTATCTGTCTTGCTGAAAATCTCTAAGAATTGCACAGTAGTCTAAGACTTTCCCTACATAAAGTTCCTTCCTTCCCCCTCTCCTCCATGGGGATCAGACCTTTATCAAGGACTGAGCCCCCTCCCACGCTTTTCTGGCTTTCCATTTCCCCTCAGATGATTTTCTTCACTAAATGACTTGCATGTCTAAACCTTTCTAATATATTTTTCTGAGAGGACCCAAACAAATGGAAGCAGTGCCAGAAAGCAGGCAGTAAAATGGGGTCTGGGACTAAGTCACTCACTGTCAGGCAAGGAGGTTGCTATTCTGAAGAACGGGGGCACAGATAGTTGCTTGCACATGGTACACTTGCATCACTAATGATTTCACAGAGGTGACCTAGGAAAATATCCCTGTGGAAGGAAATTCTTTTACAGATTTAATAATTCAGGCATTTGAAAAATATTAGAGCAACAATGCTCAGAAGGCATGGAAGCTGATTACTGAAAAGTTGGATTATTGCCTTGCGGAAGGATAATGTGACATTCAGGCCTTAAAGTTACAGTGTGAGAGCCACAGGGCTCTGAGGTAGCTTTCAGACAGCCTCTTACTCTGCAATGAAAGAACAAACAGAGCTAAGCATCCAACAGAAGACTGCACAATTGGAGTTTCACAGTTCCGGACATGCTTACATGCCCAGCTACGGTGGGTGTGCCATTCTAAAATCACGGCTTTCATTGGAACGCTGGAACATAAGCTGAGGGTTCCTGAATGGACTCCTCCGAAGGTGGTGTCTCTGCAGATATTTTTGTTCTAAATCCTCCGAGTTCACAGTTTGTGTACTTTTCCGTAGTAAGAGCGAGCTCCTTGCCTGAAGACGCTGAAGAGGTTCTTCTCCTATGAGGACTCAGGAGCTTCTCTCAGGAACTCCCTTCAACAACTCTCCCAGCTACTAAGTCAATCACAGGGGTTAAATCACAGGATTATTGGGCTGGGAAAATGCCGGGTCAAGAAGGGAGGAAAGGAATTATACATTGGAGGAAACATAACAATTATTGGCATACCAGTAACATGAGCCAAGGACCGTCTTTAGGATTTTAAGGGAAGTTGATCAAGCGGAGTAGTATATATCACTGGATGGGCAATATTTTATTGACTTGAAATATTAGTAATATTTCAAAATTGGGGCACATTCTAAAAGATGTAGTGAATTATCACCCTAGCAAGGACCCCATGGAATGGGACACATTACTTATTCCTCCAGTGATTCAGATAGGCCTAAAAGGGGGCTGTGACCAATGCTGAGCAAAGAGGACATGCTCAAGCTGTCTAGACTGACAGTAGAGAAGGGAATAAGGAGACCAAGTAAAGTGGCATGCTGGAATGGATATATTATGTGAGGCCAAGAGAATCACCAGGTCAGGTTTTATGTGAGGTCCCCAGGACATACCATTTTCCAAGGCCATCAGGAACGTCTGGTGACAGGGGAGCCAGCGCCACAGGAAAAGTTCAATATCAGCCCTTGTCTGCAGTCAGAGCCGGCCCTTTAATATCCCTGATGATGTTGTTCCATGAAGTAAACAGAGCTCAGATGGTAGAGCTTAATTGTTAGAAATCAAGAGGCAAATTATTATATACTTTCAAGGCTGGAGGAACAGCAGAAAAGGATTGCCCAGCAGGATGTTTGGAGATAGCTCATCAACAATAATATCCCAAGGGGCAAATAGGCTGGTAGTCAGTAAGGATGTTGTTTGACTTTCACAACCAGAAAAAGGGGAAGAATGAAGAAACAGGAGAATGAAGGCAGTTGTCC
Source organism: Panthera leo (assembly GCF_018350215.1). Taxonomy (NCBI): domain Eukaryota; kingdom Metazoa; phylum Chordata; class Mammalia; order Carnivora; family Felidae; genus Panthera; species Panthera leo. The sequence goes on along the minus strand of NC_056682.1, from coordinate 88,354,025 downwards.
CAACAGGAAGGCATCAGGACTTGCTCGATTCTCAACCTTGAACCAATTTTCATATCCAGAACTTACTAAAGAAGTGGCCAGGTGTCAAGAGGGAAGGATTCTGCCATACTCTGGTAAGTGCACACTATAATGATTACCACAGTCCTTCCCCAGGAGGACCTACATACCCAAACATTTCCAGGATCAGTGAGCACAGGGTCTGAGTTGACACTGATATACACAGTTACCTAAATTGCTATCAAGGCTCCCTTTACAGTACGTGATTACAGGTGCCAGGTAATAAATGGAGCCAAGGATAAAGTTTACTTTAAAATGAGACTGCTGACCCCATAGACCCCATCTAGTGGTAATTTCACCAGATCCCAAGTACATAATTGGAGTTGATATGGTTAGCAGTTGAAAATAATCCCCACATTGGTCTGGCCTATGGAGTAAGAGATTTTATAGTAGGCAAGACCAAGTGGAAATCTCTGTCACCTCTTTCCTGATAGCCAAAACTTTATTTTTTAATATATTAATGTTTATTTATTTTGAGAGAGAGAGAGAGAGAGAGACAGAGACAGAGCACGAGTGGGGGAGGGGCAGAGAGAGAGGGAGACGCAGAATCCGAAGCGGGCTCCAAGCTCCGAGCTGTCAGCACAGAGCCCAACACGGGGCTCAAACTCACAGACTGCGAAATCATGATCTGAGCAGAGGTTGGATGCTTAACCCACTGAGCCACTCAGGTGCCCCTTGACAGCCAAAATTTTAAATCAAAAGAGCCTTTTATCAAGGGATGGGGGATAATGGAAATGATGATGATGATGATGATGATGATTAAAGTAATAAGGGATGCAGCGGTAGTGGTCATTATCATCTCTGTTTAATTCACTAATCTGATCCCTGCAGAAACCAGGTAGATTCTGAAAAATATATGTAGACTATCACAGGCTTAACCAAATCCAATCACAACAACTACTTGTATGTATCATTGCTAGAGTAGATTAATAAGACCTCGGCTACATGCTCTTGAGCCGATAATCAAGTAAGTAGATTTTTTCAAATCCAATCAGTTTAGAAGATCATAAAAAGTTTGCATTCACTGGAAAGGGCAATAATACTCAATTTAAAATTTCTTCTCAGGACTAAATTCATGATCTTTCCCTGTGCTATAATATACTACAAAGAAATTAGACCAACTAGATGTCCTTAAGAACACTATGCTGATTCATAACATTTAGGACTTGATGCTGGTTAGGCAGAAGAAGCAAAAGGTGACTAGAATTGTGGAGGCATTGGTAATATACATGCTCTCCAGAGGTAGTAGATAAACCCTACATTTATCAAGGAAACTTCTTTTCTATGAAGATTTTAGAATTCTTAAAATCAAGATATACCAAGATCTTTCCTCAAAATAAAAAATAAATAATTGCTTCCTGCATCCTCTACTATAAATAAGGAAGCATAGTGTCTGGTGGGTCATTTGGGGTTGTGGAAAGCAAACATATTCTACACCTAGGACCATTGCTTTGTTTCATAATCCTTGTGTCATGGAAAGCTAACTTTGGATCAGGCCTGGAGCAGGAAAGAGTTCTGCAACAGGGCCAGACTGCAATGCAAGTTACCCTGTCATTTGGCCCATATAATAAGGTAGACTGTATGCTATCGGAGATGGGAAAAGTTGGAAGATGGATCTAATGGCAGACCCTAGTGGAAGGATTGTAGTGTGGACATTGGGATTCAGGAACAAGACCATGCCATCTAAAGCAGAGAAGTATATGCCTTTTATTAAAGAGCCTCTGGCATGTCACTAAGAGTGAGAATTCTTGGGCCATGGAGCACCACATTCTCATGAACCTGGAACAGCCTGATGCAAGTTGGGGTCTGTTGGACAGGCCAAGCCATAATGCCAGATGAAGTCCAGTGTGTGATATGTTTGACATCAATCCTGAGCAGGGAAAGAGAACAAGTTGCATAAGCAGGTAGCCCAGACTCCATGTAATTCACAGCAGTTGGGATAACACCTCCTCTTATCTCACACTTATGACTACATGAGAATGAGGAATTTATACAATACATTGAAAGAGAACAAAAGAAAAGTCAGATCTGGATTTACTGATGGTTTGGCTCAATGTGTGGAAGCAAATGAACAATGGATAGTGGTTAATTCTCGCCACATTTAAGGACTACTTTGAAAAAGAGTGGGTAGAGGCAATATATCTAATGGGTTGATCTATTATTGGTACCCTTGGTCATCCATTTAATAGGGAGGAAAAAATGACCCAAGGTGAGATTACTGATCAGTCTGTGACAAACGACCTAGGCATCTGGTTGAGGCTTAAAAGAAAAAGAACAGAAAGAGCAAAGACAAATGGGGCTGGAGTAGAGACATGTGAATTTATAGGTGGAATAGGCATGAAAAAAGTGGAAATTTTATATCACGTGATTATGGCTTCCAGAATAAATCCACCATGGAATAGGCACTGCATAATTAAATGAATCAAATAACTGGACCAGCATACTTAAGCCAGCCTTCATCATTGGCCACCCTAGAACTAGTATGATGGACATATGAATGGCATGACCATGGAGACCAAGGATCTACATGGGTCCAACAGCTTGATCTCCCACTTTCCAATGTCTGTCCACTATTATCTCTTAAAGTCTAATATGTCAGCAACAGAGACCAATGCTGATTATCCAACATAACATTAATCCTTATGGAATCCACCCACATAATAAAAGGCTGACTACACTGAGCCACATTCACCTTACGAAAGTTAGTGATTATTCCTGATAAGGACCAATACCTACTCTGGGTATCAATTTGTCTCTTCTTCCTACAGATGCTCAGCCAGGGCCACGATCCAGAGACTTGTGAAATGCATGGAATTCCATACACCATAGCATACTACCAGAAGCTTCTCTTCATGACACAAGAAATGTGGTAGTGAGCCCATGGCCATGTGACTCATGGGTTGTATCACGTACTACATTATCTCAAGGAAGGTGGCCTGACCGACTGCTAGAATAGCCTTCTAAAAGCACAGCTGAAACACAAGTTCAAAGACAACACTCTGAAAACAAAATCCTCCCACCTTCAAGATGTAGCATATGCATTAACTTAGAGACCTTGACGTGGAATTATATCCCCAATAGGAAGAATATATGGGTCCAAGAACGTGGAAACAGAAGTAGCCCAATTGCCATCCTTGGTGATTAATTTTATGTGTCACCTTAGCTGGACTGTGGTGCCCAGATATTTTGTCAAACATTATTGTGGGTGTGTCTGTAGAGGTGCTTTTTTAGATGAGATTAAATCAAAATCCACAGACCCTGAGTAAAATAGATTACATTCCATAATGTGAGTGAACTTCACCAAATCAGTCGAAACCCTCAAGAACAAAGATCAACCTCTTCCAAGCAAGAGAGAATTCTGCAGCATACTGCCTTTGTACCGAAACAGCAACTCTTCTCTGGGCCTCCAGCCGACCTGCCTACCCCCTCAGATTTTATACTCACCCAGCCTCCACATTCGCATGAGTCAATTCCTTGAAATAAGTCTCTCTGTATGGTTCTGTTTCTCTGAGAGCTCTAACGAATACAACCACGATTCCCAAAGACTCACGGTGGAGTAAGGGGATGGTTCTGGGCTTCTGGTTTCTCAACTCTAGATTCAGCAGGGTTACAGGATTTGGTCTACAGAGGGAGTGCGCTTTTGTCAGGGGAAACAATAGGATTCTATTTAAGTACATGCTACAGAGCATTTTAGGCTCCTTACATCAAGAGACCAACAGGCAAGGAAGGCATCACCATGCTGGCAGCAGTAATTGACTCCAATTAGAAACTTTGTAACTGATGTGATCCGTTTCCGTGTCCATGTCATACCCTACTGTAACTATGAATGGACAGGTGCCACATTCGTGTTTGAGAAATGTTTGGCTGCCAAGATTTCAGACTTCTCAGGAATGAAGGTTGGAATCACACTAGCAGCTAAGCCATCAAGAACTGCCAAGGTAAGAGTTGGGAGTAAAGGGAATTTAGAATGGATATATGAAACATGGAGGGGATGAGTTCTATTTATCACCTTGAGACAACTGCAGCTCAGGGGTTCTAGTTTGTCACACTAACCTCAGTCTTCTGAGTTTCTCCCACAGAAGCAGGAAGAGCTTCTCATCAAACCTGTATGGAAAAGTTGATCTGTGTGGTGAAAGGAGTAGAATGTGGCAGCCAAGGAAATTCACCTCTCCATAAATGCACCTCCCAGTGCAAGGAGTGTAGGTGACTTCAGGTCACAGATACGATCCCTCTGGGTCTTCCACCATTTGACAAAGACACACTTCCTACAGGTTGGCCCCAACAAATGATGGAGTGCATCAGGGAGAGCAAAGCAGACACATTCTGGGGAGGTGCAGGAATCCTCTAACAGGCACTTTTAACTTAAGGATTCTCCCTGGCCTTGCAGAAACTTTCCCAGAACTGCACTGCAGCTAAAGATGTTTCTGGTGTAATTTCATTCCCTTTTCTCTCCGCAACATGGCTGAGACCTGGAAAGCTTTTCCTGCACACATACGTCTCCCTCCCCATTTCCCCCAATAAATCTCTTGCACGTTCAATCCCATATTGGCACCTGTTTGTAGGAGGAACATGTGGAAGGCTTATATAGGGGAGACTTGGAAAGGGGACCCTTCTTTCCATTCATAGTGCAATGCCTATAACTCAGTCATATACCTGCACCAATCCACAACGGAGTTAAGGAAATGTGACCTAAGACAGAAGGGGAAAATATGGATTTAGTGGGCAGCAAGAAAACACTGCACAGCAGTAGTGTAGAAGACCAATGGTATAGAGAAACTGAGGACAAATCATTAAAATGGCATCTTCATAAATATTAAATTATCCAAAGATATGAGGTGGGTTTTTGTTGTTGTTGTTGTTGTTGTTGCTCTTGGTTGGTTTTTAATGTGCTTGTGTGTTTCACATATACACAAGTATGTACTTATATATTATATAATTATATTTGCATATACAATTTGAATCATTTTTGACAATAGATATTCATGGGATCAGTACAAATTTCCCAATTATTTTAACGTCTTCATAATATCTCATCAGCTGTTTGTACCATAATTTACTTAATCATTCATCCATTATTGGATTGTTAGGTTTTTTTTTTCTTTCTCTATAATTACAGACAAGACTGGATGATATATATCTTTTGTGATGATATATATACATATATCTTTTGCTTTCTCAGTTGGTGTGAGACACTTACCCCATTTACCTAAATAACTTCTCATATTTCACCTTTGAATTTAAATATCATTTTATCAGGATGCCTCCCCAGATCATCTGGACCATAGCTTATTCTCTCACTTTTACGCTATCCCCACAGCTTGTATTTTATAGTTTGTTAGTCTAAAATTCTGCAAGTATTTAATTTTTTTAAATGCTCTCTTTTGCACTAAAATGTATTATACATGAGGACAGAGATATTATATTGTTGACCTTGCTTAATATTTTATCCATGGCACAGTAATCACCATATAACAAATATTCAATCAATGACCAAATTTACTTTTCACAATTTCTAATTAAAAGGACATTTTCTTAAGACTGCCTTCTTCAATTTTTGATTCACTTAATAAATAACATTTTATATATGGAAACATCATGTGTCTTTTAGTTAATTTGTGTGAACTCTCTATTTAGCAGGAAAATTGGCTTGTTAAGATGCTCAGTACAAAATATTTCCTTACAAAATGTTCTTCGTGTTGTAAAAGGTTGTATAAGAAGATTATCAGGTAAATATGTGCAGAAATCTGTGTAAGTTAAAAATGAAAATATAAAAAAAAAATACAATATTTATTTTACACCGCATTGAGTTTTAATTGTCCATCAGGTCCTGGTAGAGCTATCCGGATGGAAGGTGGAAATAAAACCTTGAAACTGGGTATTCTGAGATAAATGTTTCTGTTTCCCCTCACCCCCAAATTCATATGTTGAAGCATAACCCCAATGAGATGGCATCAGAAATGGGGTCTTGGGGAATTAATTAGGTTTGATGAGGTCATAAGAATGGAGTCCCCATGATGGGATTATTGCCTTTATAATAGAGACCCCAAGGCTTCCTCTCTTTGCCAGGTTAGGATATAGCAAAAAGGCAGCCATCTGCAAGCCAGGAAGAAGTCCTCACCAAGAGCCAAATCAGCTGGCACCCACAACATGGGATTTCCTGGCCTCTAGAACTGTGACAAATAAATGTCTGTTGTGTAAGCCACCCAATCTGTGGTATTTTGTCATAGTCGCCCACAGAGTCTAAGACACTCCATCTGAGAAGACCGGACATCTGCAATAGTTAAAGTCCGTGTATTTTCCTAAAGAATAAAATGTTAGGAAATACTCACATTTAAAGGACCATGAAACAAAAAAGTGAGAAGAATCACGAAGTTAAAGTTATAGGATAAGCAGCGGAATTAAAAAGTATGGACTCAAAGAAGAAAAGAGGATAATTCTAAGAAGTGATCAAAAGTGCCATAACCTATTTCATTGACAAAATACGAAGAAGCTTGAGAAAAATAAATAAGGTTAGAAAAATGGTTCTTAGGAGAGACTGGGAGCAGCAGAGGGATTCTAGCAGACACCAAGTTTTCCTTTAATTCAACACAGGTTAATACTGCTACCGTTAAGATGCTCTGTAAACCACTGCAGATTCAATGCAACAAGGCAGACACCATCTTTCCTTGTACAAGAGAAAGTCAAAATAAATAGTCAAATACTTTTAGAAATATGAATTGTGAAACATGCAAGCTCTGTGATTGAGAATAACATAGCATTTACACTTATATTTTGCTCAAAAAAGAATACTTAAACTGAAATTTGAAGGATAAGGAGGAACTAGTTGTGAGAAAAAAAAAAAAAAAAACAAACACCATATGCAACAGCCTTCTATGGGGGGTTATTACATTCCAGAAACTAAAAGAAAGTCATAAAAGCTGGAGCACAAGAAGGAAGGAAGAAAGCAGACGGATGTGAGACTGGAGATGTAGGAAGGAGAAAGATCATGCAATGCTTTTCTAACAACCAAAGGGTTTGGAATTTCTTTTTCTTTGTGCAATGAGCCACTTAGGGCATTTGGTATGAGTGCAAAATGATATGACTTCTGTAAACATAATAAACATCTGACAGCATTATAGACTACAATGTAGAATAGATTAGATGGAGCAGGAGTGATAAAGAATACCAGTCAGGAGGCTATTAAAATATTCTGGAAAGAGAGAATGATTATCTGGATTAAGGGTTTGGACAGAAAAACAAATGCTTAATAGCTTGGGAGTCTCTTAGTTAAAAATGCACGGGTATAAAAATGTCTCTGCCATGTGCTATGTTGTGGCATTAATCTCCACTTATTTTCAAAGAAATTCAAATTTACCATATATAAAATAGAAGCGTTGCAGGTCCAGATGACTGGGAAAGAGATTCTGAATCTGAGCTTATGAAGGAAGACTCAGGATCAACACTTGTGGCAGAGGGAAGGAAGCAGGATTGAACATTTATATAAGAACGAAACTAACTTACAACAACAAAAGTAATTTCAAAAACAAGAACAAATTGGGAGAATTTATACCATCTGGTTTCAAGGTTTTATAAAGCTATAGTAATCAAAAGAGTGCTGATAATCAAAGGATAAACATATACATCAATGGCATTGAATAGTCAGAAAATAGACCTATATATATATATATATATATATATATATATATATATATATATATATATATATCATCAGTTGCTTTTATTTTTTTATTTTTTTTTTTTAATTTTTTTAACGTTTATTCATTTTTGAGACAGAGAGAGACAAAATATGAATGGGGGAGGGTCAGAGAGAGAGAGACAGACACAGAATCTGAACCAGGCTCCAGGCTCTGTGCTGTCAGAGCCTGATGCGGGGCTTGAACTCACAGACTGCGAGATCATGACCTGAGCTGAAGTCGGACACTTAACCAACTGAGCCACCCAGGCACCCCATCAGTTGCTTTTAAATAAAAGTTCTATGCAATTCAATGGAGGAAAGAAAAGTCTTCCAACATAATGTGGTGGGGCAACGATTATTTATATCTACATGAGAAAAAAAGTGAACATCTCACAGAGAACACCTCAATCAAAATAAAACAGATCACAGATCTAAAGGTAAAAGCTAATAAAATAAAGCTTTTAGAAGAAAATATGATAGAAAATGTTTAGCACTTTGGAGTAGGGAAAGATTTCCAAAATAGGACACCAAAACCATGAGCCTTTGGAAAATGGACAGAATTTTCTCACAACTCAAAGTGTTACCTCATTAAAAGTCACCGTTAAGAAAACTAAAACAAAAAAAAAAAAAAATCAAGACACAAAATGTTACATAATACTTGCAATATATATTCCTGACAAAAGACATGTATTCAGATAATATAAAGAACACTCCCACCTCAGTATGAAGCCAACAATGCTACCAACAAAGATACCAACAGATGCTTCATCAAAGAAGTATATTAATGGTCAATAAATGCATGAGAAGATGTACTATGTCACTAACTACCAAGGGAAATCCAAAGTTAAAACACAAGATACACTTCACCCAAACTAAGAAAAATTTAAAAGACTTACATTAACAAGTGTTAGCCAGGATACAAAATAGCTACAATGCAAAATGATGTTCGGATGTCTTTGGGTAACATATGACAGAGTTCAATAAATATATGAGTCTCTAGGTTCCTCTCCAGCTATAGCAAAGAAATTGGTTTCAGACCAACCCTCCCTCTGAAGTCTGAGAACCCCAGAGACTATGCCCTGGCAGTAGGGGTTTACAGGAAATAAAATTCCTCACAGGTACTGAATCAAAGCTTTGAATGATCTCAATCACTGATTAGATTTCGTTTTTCTTACTTTAATTAAACTGTCAGAAATTAAACCAAAAGCTCTCTAAGGAAGTATAAGTTGTATGGAGCTTCAAATTAAGTCTCAAATTTTTCATTTGTAATGTCTGGCATTTGAGCAAAATTAGCCTAGCGTAAAAGTGTGCAAGATCTGACAAAAATCAAGATAAAGTATAGAAAAAGAGAAGAGAAAACATACGAAAGCCATATACTGGAGTTGTCTAAAGGAGATTTTAAAATAATTGTGATTTAATGTTCAAGTTATTAAAAGAAAAAAAAACAGAAAATTTCATGAGAAAACTAGTGTCTATAAATAAACACACCAAAATTCCAGTACTGAACAATAACATAACTGAAGTTAATAACTAAACACATAAGGATGCCTGGGTGGCTCAGTCACTTGAGCATCCAACTCTTGATTTTGGCTCAGGTCATGATCCCAGGGTCATGGGATAGAGCCTCTTATGAGGCTCCACACTCAGAGTGGAGCCTGCTTCAGATTCTCCCTCTACCTCTGCCTTCTCCCTGGCTTGTGCTCTCTCTCTCTCTCTCTCTCTCTCTCTCTCAAATAATTGAGCAGAGATGCAGAGATTAAAGAATGAGATGAAAGAAAAGAGGAGCATACACCAAAAAAACAAGCACAGTAAGAGGCATATAGTATTTACCACCAAGTTTAACTTAATATTCAATTTGGATCCCTAGAAGGCTATGATGTGATACCCATGATATTTGAAGTGTTGGGACAATTCTCTAAAGTCAATGTTGAAGTTGTTTCATTGATGAAGATGTGTGAAGCACTGTGAACCTCAAGTTTTAAGAGTGACATTTCATTATGATGAAGGAGACAGTCCACCAAGACTATATAACAATTCTAAATTTGTGTGCACCTAGTAACAAACCTCAATATATGTAAAGTGAAAATTTACAAAACTAAGGAAAAATAGACATTTCTAAAATCAGAGTAGGAAATTTCAACATACCCTATCAGTCATTGATAGGATATGCAGACAAAAATCAACTCAATTACATGAGATTCAATATTATGCTAAACATGTTTGATCTAATTTAGATATATAACCTTGCACTCAACAATTGTAGAAAGAACATTTAGCAGGGTACTCTCCTCTCCTGATTTGTACAAAGCCAGAAACATTTGGGAAATGAACATTTTGAGCTTGTGATTGTTTTCTTAATCCTTTGTTTTTAACTTCTGAGGCCATATCAAACAAGTATATAGTAAATAAAATATATTGCTTTAATAAATCACAGACTTAAAATCGGAAGATTTTATCAAGAGTAACATTTCTTTACTTGAGGATACATGAACACAAACCTTCATTGTTTAAATATTGCCTTCCTTATTATTTTCAGCCCAGATCAGAATCATGTCTCAACTTACCTCACACACTTTCATCCGTCTATTAAAACTTTTTAATCTTCCTAAAGATTGTTAAGGTCAATAATCACATTAATTTCTATGTACCCAATAATACTGAACAAGTTTCTACATCAGGGGTCTGCAAACTACAGCGGGCAACTTGTTTTTATAAGCAAAGTTTTATTAGGGCACAGCCACAACTCTTTACTTACATATTGTCAGTAGTGGCTATCACATTACGATGGAATCTATAAGTAGTTGTGACCAAGATCATAACGCCGACAAACCTGAAATATTTACTCTCTGGCCCTTTAAGAAAAAAAGATTGCCAATCCTTGACTCCTGATCTACATGTTTGAACAAGCAGAGACTAATCTGAAGAAATTTAAACCATATGTCTATCTGAAGTCTATTACTCATTTATGTTTAAAGATTTGCAAAAAGCTCAATTTTTGCATAGTTCTTTTTGTTTGAGGTAGATTCCCTTATATTGGAAATTGCTAAATGTAGGGTTCCACTACGCTGGGAACTTCAATAAATAAAAACTGATATTGCAAATATTTTAATATAGCATGAACCAAAATTATGAAATGTATGGAGTTATCACATTCCTCTCTGCAAATTGGAGGTAATATTGTGACAAGGGCATTTTTTTAATCTGATCCAAGTATTCAAATCGCTCCCAGGACCACCACACAATGAAAATAAATAACATTTTAAGGAAGATAGAAAATGACACTTCATCATATCTGTCTTCCCTATTTCTTAGCATGTCCTTTCTCTCTCTTTTTTGTTTCAATTTCATTATAAGGAATATCAAATGCATCCCAAACTAACTCACCATAAAGTTGTTATAACAAAAGAAAGAAAGAAAGAAATAAAGAAATAAAGAAAGAAAGAAAAAGAAAGACAGGAGAAATGAAATCACATCTCCACTTCTGGAAACAATCAAGCTGTATGAGTCAGACAGCAGGTCAGCGCTGTTTTACCAGAATACCATAGTACAACTCTACTGAAAAACTAAACCAACACTAAAAGTAGAAAAAAAAAAAAAAAAAACGGGGGGGGGGAGGGGGCAAATATGCAGAATATTTCAGACCATATGTACAGTTGGACACAGTGTGGATGATGGTCTTCACTCATGGAAACGTATCGGGAGAACTGTTGTGAACAGTGGTAATTAAACTTTGAAAATAAAAGACTAGCAGCAATTTCAGGACATACATTATGACACTTGTGTGATTTACTTATTTATTTTTTAACAATTGTGTGATTTAAAAGGAGTCTTTCAACACTTAAGGCTGCTTAATGCTTGTCCTTCAAGATGGACATCATGCGTTGTGTTTCATTTAATCACACCTATCTATATTCCTTTTGTGCTCCATATATATCCTGTAATAGTTAGAAATAACACTGTCCTACAGAGGAAGATTGCTAAACTTTAACTCCAATGTACCTATTTCAATACTGATACACATTTTGTAACTTTGCTGAACTGTCAGACAAACATAGAAGCCAGGGCAGACTAGATCTGGAAAACATGATTTTCAATTCACACTGGAGGGTACAAGTATATTTCTGGATCTAAGCAATTCCTTTTATTTTACTACTTCTTATTTTTGTCTAGTGGTGAAAATATATCCTTGTGCTGTATGGGTACATGTGTTTATACATAATCGTTTATAAATGTAACATGTATTAACATTTAACCAAAGCTTCAAGCTTTGTTGGAACAATAAAATGTATTTTTCTTTATGAACCTTGTGGAAGGAAACAGTAATAAGTTAAGGATAAATATTGATAATTTGATACCCCATGTGGGGTATTAAGTTGCATAGAGTTCCTGCAGTCATGTTTGAGTTTCTATGAAGAACAGTATATATTTATGGCTGTCAGGACTATCAAAAGATGAATAGATATATGACAGGATAGATAGATAAATAGTTACTACCACACACACACACACACACACACAATCACACAACTTAAGACTGACTGGAATTTATGATCATAGTTGGTAATAAATGTTTGTACAAGGCCTCTGAAGATTCTATTTCATAAATTTGGGAAACGGCTTAGGTCTCAGTAAGACATTAAAATTTTTTTCCTTTTAAGAATACAATTTCTATTATCTTTCAAGTATTTCTATAAATATTGTGAACAAAATAAGACTAAAATAGAACTAAAATACGTTTTAGCAGCATGCCATTTTATCTTTGTAAAGTCTGCAAAAAGATTGTTAATTATATAGTCCTCATATTTCTTCTTTACCCAGAAGACTATTAATTATATGATAGTATTCTGCACATAGATTAATGATACCACTAACAATTCGTTGCAAAATTTCTTCCATTTAAAAAAAAAATTAGCATGTGTATAGTGATACCAAGGAATTATAGGAGAAATAGACCAATTCCCTTGTAGTTTGGTTTATAAATGAAAATAAACATTTAATAATAATTCTTTCCCATTTTCAGAATAGATTAGGTAAGACAAACAGCAACTATATACATTTTTGACAAAGAATTGTTCATTTATATTGTTTAAAATGCATTATTTAATTACATTTTCAATAACAGGACATAAGTAATATTGACTGGTGGTTATTGATGGAATTGATGAAAGGAGTTCATTTTATGCATTCATTTATCAAATTTGCATTGTTTCCATACTGAGTATGAATCAGTCTGCTAACCTTTCAGGATACAGAAATGAATGAAGCATTATTCTGCCTTAGGAAACTGTAGTCTAATGGGAAATGCTGACTCGAAAATATGAACCATTCAGTACTAAAATAAAAACATAATCCCAAAAGCCCCAGATTCCATAAACAAATATTTTTTTTTCATACAGTTTTTCAGTTACCTCCACTTGCAAATGCAAGGAATTTTCAAATAAGGTTCTTCTTTAAAATCACAAAGTTTTTGTCTTTGTTCTTTAGTGTTGCTCTCTTTTGCAATGTCTTGAGCAAATGTATTCCTGTATCAGTTGTCCATTTGCTTTGCTATGCCTAGAACAAGATAAATAAAATGAAGTACTAAATGTGTCAAATTATATATATTAAACATTATTTTACCAAATGAACTAACCTGAAAATTATGAAGTTTGCCTTTTTACTTTTCTTGTATAAGACTTAGATGATTTTAGATATTCTAGGGAATAACTTCCAAAGCTTCTCATCTCTTAAATGGATATACCCCTATTAAATTTAAAATTTGAGCTAATACTTGCTTTATCTTTACATTATTTGTCTACTAGACTATAACAAAATAGAGGTAATAAAGCCAGATTCGTGGTAGAAGGCCCAGGTAGTTTACTATCACATTAGTATGGAAGTTTTCTAACTTTCAGTAGGTGTTTGTTTTCTAAAAGAAAATATAAATTCTTCCAAGAACAAGACACAATCAGTTGAAAAAGCTGTTAAATGTGACAATCATTTTGTTCCAGGAGCAAATGTGGAAAATGGTAGAATCTGAAAACAATAAAACTGTAGTTTTGAGGTCAAGATGATCAGTATTATTTTCTCTTGAGCAACACAGGAAGTAAAAGGGACATTTTTGTTAATTCCATCTGGCTCACAGATGTCATTTGTTGTAAATTTGGAAATACATGAAAACCTTATGGTTAATCTGTTTGGAAACATTCATTTTTATGGCAAGATAAAAGTGGATATTATAGACATGTTTAAAGAGGATATATTTACATGTTTATCAAATCTAAAAATTTGTGTTACTAAATAATAAGTTTTTCAACTAATCATCCTCATATACAAACATATTCAACAAAAAATTTGCCAGTACAAAGAATGATTTTTTGATACAATATTTTTTAAGGAAATTTACTTTTATCACTAAAAGATACATGGAAACATGTAGTGCTTGTGCCAGGGGAAAACCCTTATTCATTTAATAGTGTTCTTGGTAAGTTCTGGCTTAGGGGTAATTTCTTTGGAAATTCTGCTACATTGTCTGTTTCCACTTAAATCTGGCCTCTAAGAAAACATTAAGTAGACATTTGATATTTACCTTTAGAATGTATATAGAATATAACATATTAAAGATTTGGTTTAAAAATGCACAAATTAGACCTTTAAAATAATGTCAATATAGACTGTCATAACACTAAATCTGTAAAACACACACACACACACACACACACACAGTTTTCATTCAGTGTCTGGCTTACCACAGCTGTTGTTTTTTGTTTTTGTTTGTTTGTTTGTTTGTTTTGTTTTGTTTTGTTTTGTTTTGTTTTGTTTTGTTTTAAGAGAAAGAGAATGAGAGAGCTAGCGGAGTGAGGGGCAGAGGGAGACGGAGAGAGAGAACCTCAAGCAGGCTCGACACCCAGCACAGAGCCTGACCCAGGGCTTGATCTCAGGAGATCACGACCTGAGCTGAAATCAAGAGCCTTATGCTTAATCGACTGAGCCACCCCGGCGGCCCACACACAACAACTTGTGTATGCATTAAAAACAATCTGGCTAATAACATGGTGTGTAAGTGAACTTTAAAGTGGTGCCTCACATTTTTGCGATATAGTCCGCTATTGTCCAGAGCCTAAATTACTGAATTACTCTCCTACTGTTTTTCCTATCAGACATAAATTCTCAAATGTATCTAGGGTCCCTGAAGTACATTATACAGCCTCCTGCAGGTCAGCTAAGAGGGAAGGGTTATAAGTTCAGAAAATACTGCAGAACTAAACAGCTTATGATTTCACCTATAAACTAATAGGCATACAAATATACTTGCTCAGTATCCTATAGAAAGACATGAACCATTGCTTGTGATTTGGGGTCAGGCATCTGTACTGAGATGATAACACTAAGGTCCAGTAAACACAGCAAACACAGTATTACTGTGATATACAAGTTTCTCTTTAAACCAACAACAAGATTCCACTTAATTATGACCTCATTGAAGCTAAGCTATATGTGCCATAGGCAAAAATAGAAGGGAGAAGGATGAGTTAGAGGTGAGGACATGATTAAAAAATGCTTATCCGTCCCTTTCCTGTGCCTTTACAACATGTGAAAGTAATTTGAAATTTTGATTCCACAAATACATCCCATGTTCTTTTAATTTCTTTGATCAATATGTACCACATTTCCTACACAAGGTACATATTGCTAAGATGGCGTCAAGAATTTCATAATTAAGTTTAAATTGGAAGAATTTAAATATGATATCATAAAACTAAACATTAATTCAACTCAACCAAGATAACAGTTTCTCTGAGAATTTTGGTACACATTTTAGGCAATGGTGTCTCTCTCTCTCTCTTTTTTTTAAGTTTATTTGTTTTGAGAGAGAGACAGTGCAAGAGGGGAGGCGCAGAGAGCAAGGAAGAGAGAGAGAGAGAGAGAGAGAGAGAGAGAGAGAATTCTAAGAAGGCTCCACAATGCTAGCGCAGAGCCAGAAGCAGGGCTCAGGCTCATGACCTGTGAGATCATGACCTGAGCCTTAACCAAGAGTTGGTTGCTTAACTGACCGAGTTACCCAGGTGCCGCTGCAATGGTGTCTCTTTTCACAGATATGAACGTCTTTTGGGGAAAATGAGTGGAAAGTAAGTAAACAGAATAATAGCCAGATGTATCCAAATTGGCTACCAGATCCACTCAGCTGAGACTCAAAAGACCTTAGAAGTCACATACAAGCTTTAAAACTATTCACAATACTGCTTACCCTATGAGACATTTCAACAGCTCACCGTGCAAAATGACCGCAATACTCAATAAAATTTTCTGACACGATGGCTTGGGGCTCCTGGCCTATGACAATTTTTGAGTTTCTGAAACTGACATCTCTACAATCAATTAAAATCAGCATTTGATTTTAGTCATATTTGCTTCCTTCTAGAATTTTGATAGGTATCATAATGCTGTGGTATTGATCAATATGCTATGCCCTGTGTCAATATAAAAAAACACAAACATCCATTTAAGTTACTTGGAAACGTGTATGAGAACTCATGAAAACATCTCATTCATCTTAACATTCGTGACTAAAGATTTAGCAAATCTATCCTTTTTTGATGAGCATGTATCTTTGCCTAGGAAAATCACATATCCATGTACGATTCTAGTGAAATCACCTATGTTAGAAAAATGTCTGTTTAAGGGTGTTTTTTTGTTTGTTTGTTCGTTCTCTAGTTCCTTGGCTGATCAGGTTGTGTTTATAATGGAAAATCATTTGAATAAAATACGATTTTATTATTCAAATGTGGATCTGGAGCAGATTTATCAGCTGTTTTTCAGAATGTACACCTGCATAGTGTTATGGAATGATAGGTTTTAAAAAGGAGTGCTTTAAAATACATCAGTTTCCTTTATTGCAGTTCCAAGCCTCACTCTTCCCGGTGTGTGTGTTCAGCTGGTTCTCCAAACCTTGGTCACAGTCTCTCTGACCTTGGTTGCCTAGTTACAAAATCCTCTTTGTGATTTGTGAGATGCTTGTCTTGATGGAAAGCAATGGATTTTTTTTTCCTAAAGTAAACTTAAGAGAATTTCTATTTCAGACTAGAACATATTAAAAACAGTATATTTTTTTCCAAATTTAGAACTTGTACTTCTTAGGGATTAAAATTATGAACTGGTATTTTTTTTTTTGGTCCAATGCTATTTAATATTGCTAACATTTACTTTCTGTTTCTAGAGAATGGCATCTCAGATAGTTAGCACTTCAATCTAAGCTCCTTAAAAAGTGAGAAGACTTTATAAAACATAAGGTATACATATAAGAAGAAGTATGAAATATCATTGCATGTCTTCTAAATACAAATATTTTTAAATGAACCAATAACGTATAAGACACTTACTAGTTTTTCCATTCTATGAGTGAACTTAGAAGAACTATATTTCTAATAACTTTTGATGCTAGAAAATAATCTGTGATGTATATTTCATTGTGTTCATTATCATAGTACTTATCTTTCTGAAGTTCCACATCCTTATGCTAATGTCAAAAAACAGTATTACTTTTCAGATAAGTATTTGTTCAAACTTTTACATCCAGCTTCCTCAGATTTTTTTTCCCCAGAAAGTAAGATCCTTTGGTGTATGTATACCAGTAAGCGGTAATTTAATGAGCTTATTAAAAAAACACAAAACTATTAACACTTGCTTGTTGTGAGAGTGTAGGTGTATAATTCTGGAGATGACTTTAAATAGGAGTCCCTGGAAAAACAGCCTAAGGACCACGGTCAGGTTACAAACTCAAAAGTCCGTTATATCATAGATTCAGCTCGCTCCTTGCACACTTGAGCATGTAAGTCCCACTGAAGTTAGTATAATTGGTACCAGCTGTTTAACTGCTGATTCTTTTTTTTTTTTTTTTCCATTTTGGACAAGAGCCAACTCGAGTTGAAAGCAATGCCACTAAAAAAAAGGGGGACTGAAGAATGATGCCAATGTATATGTATGTATTTTATTCAAGCCATCTTCCTCAAGCAGTTCATCGCAAGGCCATGATGATTCAAACACAATAGTGATAATGGACTGTTTGGCTGCTAAAAGGCAGCTGGACTGGTTGAAGCCAAGATGAGTGGGGAAAAAACATTTCACTTTTAAACTTTTTCTTTACGAAAGAATAATTTTCTCTCAACAATATGGCAAATCATTTATTTTCATCTTCTTAATATTTTCTGTAACACAATCTCTGTGAGACCTGTTTGTAGCTAAAGTAACAAATGGGTCCTGAGTCTCCAAATTTTAGCTTCTTTATATACTTTTTTTCTTTCATGAAGGTATTGAGCAAAGATTTTTTTTTTTGCTAGAATCCAAATATCAGACAACATTCCCATAGAGACAATAAAGCATTGTATAGCTGAGATATAGCTTGAAATTCATCTAAGAGGTCTATTGAAATTCATACAACTATTTAATGTTAAATCCTGGATCAACAAAAAAAGTCTCTTAATTCCTAGTTAAGGACCATTCTACTGAATGACATACTGGCCTTCTTACCTATTTTGCCAAGAGTCATTTTTACTTGTATTTTTTATTTTATTTTATTACGTATGGATGTTATTTATTTATTTATTTATCTATTTACATTTTTTGAGATAGAACATGAGCAGGGGAGGGGCAGAAGGAAAGGGAGTCACAGGGCTCAAATCCAAGACCCTGGGATCATGACCTGAGCTGAAATCAAGAGTTGGATGCTCAACCAACTGAGCCACCTAAGCACACTACTAAATGGTGATCTTTAAATACATATATAGTAGGTTACATATATATATATATATATATGCATATATATATAGTATACATATATACATATATATATGTAACCTACTATAAATAAATATATATAGTACATAAACTGTACAATTCAAGGCTAATTAGTGAAATTAAACCAATAAACTAAAATTAAAAAAAAATAAAGCTATAGACGTTTCCTTTTTGGCAAAGAACTTTGAAATGTGCTAAAAGTAGTAGACAGTATGCAGAACGATATCTTCTAAAAGGAGTAATTTGGCAGCACGGTAGTCAAAAATTTAATATTAAGGTCATGAGAAACAATCAGGAAACCATGGCAAGAATGGAAGTGCCTCTCAGAGTGTCACGTTCAGAAGAGAGAATAAAAGAATGTGAGAAAAGTACAGGAAAATGGAAAACTCTGGCTTGAAAAAAAAAACTAGATAAAACAAAGGAAGAGTATTAATGCATTGAAAGAGAGTTCATGTTTTGGATAATAAACGTTTATTCATTCAATAAATATTTATTGAACACTTATTGCCAACCAAGCACTCTTCTATTTACTGTGATTTAGAAAAGAGTAGTATAAGGAGTGCCTGGGAGGCTCATTAGGTTGAGCGCCCTACTCTTGATTTCGGCTCAGGTCATGATCCGAGGGTGGTGGGCTCCAACCCCCATCAGGCTTCATGCTAAGCATAGAGCCTGCTTAATATTATCTCTCTCCCTCTGCCCCCCCATTTGTGCTCTCTCTCTTTCTCTCTCTCTCTCTCAAATAATTTTTTTAATTAAAAAACGAAAAAGAGTAATGTGTCACTGATAGAAATGGACAAGATTGCGGTTTCCATCTTTATCATTGATCAACACATTTGTCCTTAAACACCTTTGTTTCAATGATTCTTTCACATTTCTTATGTCTCTGGAATGTCATGAAAAATAGTAAGTATCTAGTGTATAGAGAAATAAATAGAAGGGCCTTGTATGCTAGTAGAATATTTGGTGAATGGGTAATTTGACTACCTTCAAGATAAAATGAATGTCCCTACAAAGTTTTGTGAATTACTCTCTCCCCTCTTTCCAGATCTTGTATAAGTACCTTCTACTTTCTTCATGAATGTGGATCTCACCTCTTTGGTACTTATTTCAAAAGAAACTTGAATCAGTGTGTGATTTGTGAGTGGGGGAAAACATTAATTCAGTCCTCCCTAACTAGCACTTCCATTAACTAATTAATTGAGTACTTTTACCGAAAAGTTCTTAAAGTTGAAAATAGATTCACAGAGAAAGAAATATTAGCATTTGCCATGTATCCCACCTCTAATTTCTCCCATGACACTGTAGCAGGATATTTTTATGGCCAGATAGGATTGGCTGGTACTGGATACAATGGGGTTTATCTTGGACCATAGATTTATCAGTCGGTGGGACTCCAAATTCATCCATTTGTCAACAGGGAGAAGACAATTAATCTACTCAGAATTCCTCAACCTTGGTACTATTGACATTTGGGGCCAGATAATTTTTGTTGTGAGGGAATGTCTTGTGCACAATAGGATGTTTAGCAGTATCTGTGATCTCTACTTAGTAGATGCCAGCAGCACGCTCCTTGCTGCCCCCCTACCAAAATTGTGACAATGGGTTGTCTCCAGACATTTCCAATGTTCTCTGGGAAAAGCATGCCCTTTTGAGAGGTGCTGGTCTAGCTGGACTGCAGTCCATTATACAATTGGAAGCAATTCAGTTCATAGGGGTCGGACAGGTTGATCTGTGTTCTCAGAGCTCATATGGTGCCTTCCTGCCTCTGTGGATCAAAAGCATACCTTAAGTTTTTATATCAGAAATAAGTCCCCCCCCCCCCCCCCGTGGCTAAAATAGTTTTAAGTCTATTCATTGGAAGCAAGGGATGGATTCTTATTAGTTCAGGGGCTTTGTGTACTTAGTAAGATGAAACTTAACACTACAAAGTAAAATACTTTCACAGTCACTTATTTTTCTGCCAGTAAAGGAATTTTACTTTCTTTGTGATCCCATTGTACAAACTTTATAAAACAAACATAGACTTGTTCTTTTTACTCATCCCACAACTCCAAATGATCACAAATAGTACTTTACATCAATTGATCAAATTTATTTTGAATTCTCAGTTATCAATATGCTGGCCCATACATACCACGTATGTGCATATCAATTTTGGGTTCTGTTTTGTACTCAAGATTTTAATAATTTGATAATCTATATATGTGTGCTTTATTAAATAATTGCTCATATATTTCAAACAGTAGATACACATTAACTGCTAATTCTTTAGCCGTAAGATATAACATCTATGTTTTGCAATAAAAGTATAAAATACCAGTTTAATGAAAAGAATTCCATATATCCTTTCTACTGCATCCACAATCAACATTTAACAGAAACATGCATTCTCATCAGATCTTTATATTTCTAGATTTAATCAGGAAGAGAACAAATTAAACCAAGTACTTAGGATAATTGGGACTATAAACAAAAGCAAATCATTTGTTTGCCTGTTTTTTCCCTTAAGCACCGAATAAAAAGATATAAATCTTTTCTATTCTTTAATATATTTTAATGCTGTAATGCTTATCAAAGTCATTTTAATGCCATGACAGTTGTGAAATTATTCTTTTATAGTAACGATTGGGTTGTAGCTATAAAATAACCCATTGGCTATGTTATCAAGGGCCAAATTTGAATCATTTGGTATTGTCCATTTTTTTTTCTGCCTTAACCTTTCTTCAATTAGTCAATAATATGCACTGAATTTGCAAAGTAAAGCCTGATTAGAATTCATCTTTAGGCAATTATGTCATAATAGCTAACCTTTAGAACAGTAAATTTTCTAGAAGCTTTTCAGATGTTTACTATTCTCTCATTTGATATTCTTATAAATGTTCTACCTATCCTGTCTTGAAACAATTTTTTACATAGTTTCAGAGGATTGTACTACAATAAAGAACCTACTAGACTTCTGGTATAGATCTTTTTTCACCAACTACATATATTGTAATCCTCAAGGTCATGAACCATTTCTTTGTATCCCATCCTGTCTTATGCACAGTAGGGACGCAATTAATATTTGTTGATAGTTTACATGATTTATTCATGTGATGATTTTTATTTTTTTTTTTAATTTTTTTTTTTCAACGTTTTTTATTTATTTTTGGGACAGAGAGAGACAGAGCATGAACGGGGGAGGGGCAGAGAGAGCGAGGGAGACACAGAATCGGAAACAGGCTCCAGGCTCCGAGCCATCAGCCCAGAGCCCGACGCGGGGCTCGAACTCACGGACCGCGAGATCGTGACCTGGCTGAAGTCGGACGCTTAACCGACTGCGCCACCCAGGCGCCCCTTCATGTGATGATTTTTAAAATCTAGCATTTGATTTTATGCTTCTCTAAGACTGACTGGCAGAAAAGTAGAGGATTTTCAGCAATTGGATTGAGGTCTTATACTGCAGGTGAATTAATTCCACTCACGGCTTCAAGGTACAAGACAGCCTTGTATATTAATATTAACTTTTAAGTGCAATGTATGATATCCTGTAGGTGAACTGAAAACTCAAAGGTGTCTAAGATCCAACTTGCATATGTTGTGCTTATTTATCTGATTTTATTTAGTTTGCTTTCAGGAAATGTGATCATTTCAAAACATGGAAAATGCTCAAGAAGGAAATAGCTTTGTGTATATATTTGGAAATTGAAAATGAAATACCAATCATTAATTTCCTCTAATTAATCAATTTTAAAATTTGAAGAAAAATGTCTGGAATGTTTCACTTCTGCAGGATAGTTTGACTTCCAATTTAAAGCTATATTTGGGAAGAGGAAATTATTTTATTTTCTCTGAAGACAGTCTTTAATTTTTCATTGCAATAATCCTTCTTTCTATGTCACTCCTTGCCTGTTTTTACATATAAACCATCCTTTTTAGTTCTCTTGGTGAGACTTTGGTATTTTGCCTAAAATATTAGTAGTAGAGGGGTGCCTGGGTGGCTCAGTGGGTAAAGTGTCAGACTTGAGCTCAGGTCATGATCTCGCGGTTCGTGAGGTCGAGCCCTAAATCCGGCTTTTTGCTGACAGCTCTGGAGTCTGGGAGCCTGCTGTGGATTCTGTGTCTCCATCCCTCTCTGTCCTTCCCCAACACATGCTCCCTCCCCCTCGCTCTCTCTCTCTCTGTCTCTCACTCTCTCTGTCCCTCACTCTCTCTCTCTCTCTCAAAAATGAATAAACATTAAAAAATAATAAAAATAAATAAATAAAATAGTAGTAGTAGATTTATTCTACTACTTTCTATTCATTCTACTGCTCTGCTTCTGATAAATCATGTGGGCACAATGAAGAGCCAGACATTTGTTTATTGATTCCCATTCAAAATATAAGCATGTTACAATAGACACATAATAATTCACAAATTAAAGGTATTCCTTAGGGTACCACCTTACTACTTATGTGTTATGTATTTTAAAACTCAAGAAAAATGTAAAGGCTTCTAACATTTACTGTGCACCCATCATTTATGTAGTATAATTTAAAAATATATGCTGGTGATTTTTTTAAGCCTGTATCCGGATAGTCACTTGGGAGTTTATAGTCCCAATTCAGTGATGGCCCCATCCCTTCAGGCATTTTGGAAAAGCACTTTTGGAAGTAGTTTTATAGTTTGTGGTATATTTTATTGACTCACCCAGTAGCGCCGGACTTTTATATTTTAAACTTGGATTTCATTTGACAAAAAAGATGGAGCTCATTTGGAACCAAGACTCATGAAAAATGTAAGCGATGGAATTGGGCCATGCCATTTTTAGCCCCCAAATAGTCTGTGTTTTTAATAGTTCTAAGATTGATTTTTGTTTCTGCATGACTCACATATTTGCAAGAATATACAAGAAGTTTTCCAAATTCTTTGTGTAATGGAATAAATAGACCCTCTCTCAAGATGTTCATTTTAAAGGACAGCACTCCTTTGATGAAGTAAATTTAGGTATGTTTATAAAAAACAATTATTTATAGTCACACATTTCACTTTCACTTAGGAACAATAAAGGGCTATTAGATTGCACAGAGCAGGACCTGGCTTGGAGGGCATTGTATGTCTTGTCAGAGATCTCAAGACAGCCATCCTGAGGTGGGACTACAAAACTGTTGCTATCAATAACTTTTAAACATTTTTTGAAAAACCAAAATACCTTTCCCTGTGCTGTGATCTTCTAACTTGGTTCTCGCTCTTACTAAATTAACTTGTTCAGTGTTACTTGAATTTTTGTAGCCTGGGAATCATTTGGACTTAAACAATCAACATAAGTTAATAATTCCCTGTTTCCCTTGCTATTCTAGTATACCAAGAACTGGGCATTTGTCCAAGAAAGAAAATGTTGATTATAAATCCAAAACATGAAGGACTACATCTTGGCTTTTCAGTTGCTGCCTTAATTTGGAAGGCGGGCGGGGGGGTGGTGAGAGGGGGGTGTGGAGGGGGAGCAAGTGACATTTTAAAATTGAGTCTAAATATTTGTGGAAAACTCAATAAAAACTGAGTTCCTTGTAGAGAGCCTATGAAACCAGATATAACTGGACAGCTGTCATTTTGTGGAATTTATTTCCATGGAAAATTAGAGCTTCTCTCTAAACCCTTTTTAATTATACATCGTCAGAAAGGGCTTCTTTGTCTCTTGAGGCTGAGCCCATCCTGATGAAGTTTTGAGTCACAGTTCCTTTTGAAGTCTTATTTAAGGTAGCTATTGATCTTAGTGTTTCTCTTTTTAAATTCATGTCCTAGTAATAATAACCGGTACTTCATATAATGCATGTGGTGCTAAAATCCTTCATCAATAAAATTAGAATAAATAAAGCATCATTTTAAAATTCATCCATGCATTCATTTAATGTGTATTTAAGTATCTTTTTTGGTTTGGATGCAATGTTAAAAGTTCAAGCTATAGCTGTAAAACAAAAATAAACTGACTTCATGCCTTTGTGGGCCTCATAGCTTATCAAAATTAAGAAATTACTTCAAAAGATTATTATCCTATTATAAACCATACATCTCAAGTTTATCCAAATTGTCACGTATAGATAAAGAAATCCAATGGTATTCTCATTGATATTATCGCCTTTGAAGTAAGCACTTATAATAATAAGGCATATATGTAAATATTAACTTTAAAGAATTATTTTTCATTATCATCAATTATCAGATTGGGTAACACTCTATATAGTTTTGATAAAAACCAGGCCTATGACTTAATTAAACTTTCATAAATTTAACTTATACCTATAATTTTTGCTCCTTTACACAAATAACACCTAGTATACCAGCCATTTGTTTCATTTTCCCCAACATAAATAAAAGAAACTTTATTTGTACAAAATTGAAGCCAGTATTTGGACTTAATTAATTGACTTCTTTGATAATTAAGACTCTCATTATTTTTAATGTTGCTTATGTGATATAATATACCTATTCTCTACTGATATGCTCTATATTTCCAATATATATATTTTTCCTAACTATGTGTCCTATAAAATAAGTATCCAGAAACCTCTGAAGCAGATCAAATTTTTGAACACAATAAACATTAAGGATTAGGAAAGGTAACTGGTGAAACAGACTTGACCATTTCAAACAATAAATTATTGTAAATTTATTGTGTTTACTAAAAGTAGCTAAAAACTCATAATTATTTTGTGTTTGATTTAACCAATCAAAAAAATTTCATGAGTAAGAATGTTTTTCTGATTATAATTCTAATTTCATGCGGTCATAAAGAAAATTATAGGTTTGTATTTTAATCTAAAAATGGTAAGAGTTGTTTCTAGAAAGGAGCAAAGTTATTTTGTAAAAATAAATCTTTCATTCCTTTTATCTTTTACACTTAAATCCAAAATTAGAATTAATGTCAATATATGATGCTAGATATGTTAAAGATCAGAAAATTAGCAGCACTTGTATTTATTAAATGAGAACTTTTTAAGTTTAATAAACTAGTTTTGTTTAGTTTAATGAACTAAAAAGATTTAGTTCCTAAAACCACATTTAATCACATTTTTTTTTACTTTTTTTATCACATTTTAAATAAGACTTTTAAATTCAGAATGACTACTCACTCAGTAATGTCATGTACATATGCAGCTCCTTTCGTATCAGAAAAATATCTAAAATTAAGATAGAGATCAGTAAATATTAGAATGACTACTCAATGAAAGATAGATAGAGGATCAGCATGCCACATCCAAATTTGTTTGGCTTTCTGTGCATAGTTAGAAGTAGCATGAAATCGACCATCAATATAAGAGGTATTGTGAGCTACTAGATTCCTTAAGAAAAAATGCAATTTTTAAGCTGTTATGAAAGACAACGCAATGGGATCCTAACTATGGGATATACTGATAGCGAATCATAAATTTATATTGAAGGAATTATATATTATAAACTGAAAATAAATAAGCTATTCTAGGAAATAAATGGTAATTCTATAGTAGTGTAGAAATAAGTAGAAAAGAGATTATTTCCCCTGAAATAATTGAGTGATAATAAAAGATAGATACTCTCTATCTCAGAATTATGTGGTTATATGGATATGGTGACTGCTTTACATTAAGAGAAACAAACAAAGCAAACTTACCTAAATAATGTACCACAGTTAAAATGTATATCATTTTCCCCTTGAATATATGACTCTGGACTGTTCAAAGGTATTTTCACACCTCCTGATCAAATCCACATTTTAATTTTCACTGATAACTATAATTAAGAAATCTATTTGCCAGGTTATGTAACTTTTCTGCCAAGACATTGCTTATATGCCAACCTAGCATGATATGGGACATTGGATTAATAATCATGCCTGATTAAAAATGATTTGGGTATAAATTATTTTTCTTTTAAGTTAATTGATTTATTTTGAGAGAGAGGAGAGCATTCAAGCAGGAGAGGGGCAGAAAGAGGGAGAGAATCCCAAGCAGGATCCTGCTGTCAGCACAGAGCCTGAAATGGACTCAGTTTCATGAACTGCAAGATCATGACCTGAGCTGAGGTCAAGACTCTCTCAACCGACTGAGCAAACCAGATGCGCCTACTTGAGTGAATTAATGAATTCCTTTTTTAAAACTGTTTTAAATGTTTTTATTTTTTATTTGTGTGAGAGAGAGAGACAGAGAGAGAGTGCATGTACATGCATAAATTGGGGAGAGGCAGAGAGAGGGAGACAGAATCTGAAGCAAGCTCCAGGCTCTGAACTGTCAACACAGAGCTCAAAGAGGGGCTTGAACCTATGAACTGGGAGTTCATGACCTGAGCTGAAGTTGGACCTTAACCAACTGAACCACCCAGGCGCCCCTGAGTTAATGAATTCTTACTGACAAAGTCTATATCTGGAAAGAGGGATTAGGGTAAAAATGAAAAATAACATGAGAAATATAAGACACTAGAAGTTTTATAAGAAGAAAGTTTATCGTTAATGTTACCATTAAGATTGTGCTATTTGCTTTGTGCTTTGAAGAATAAAAAAAAAAAAAACTATGCAATTGGAGATATGAAACTAGAAATACACATCTGAAAATTGTTTTCCTTGAAGGCCTAGTTACAATCCCATGATTAGATGAAATGAACAAGGGGGGAGAGGCAACTCTTCAAGGTATACAGCTTACCTGCTATATGTAAGGCATGAAACGTACATTATTCAATTTCATTTTATCATTCCTACTGTGATGCAGGTTTTACTTCCACTTATTATAGATGAAAAACCAGAAGCTCAAACATGCTATGTGACCTGTCAAAATTCCAAAATTTATAAAGTGTAGGTCAGGAATTAAACCTTGTTGGGATTGACCCCAAAGTCTCTTAAAAAGAAGAGAACACATATATGTGGGAGAAATAATATCAAGCAGGGCAAAGGAGGACCAAAAAAAAAAAATGTGGAATGTGCTACATATCTGCTACATTTTGATCTTGACACTTTAATTGATATTTCTTTCTCATGAGTAAATACCACTTGCCACCAACCATGTATTTATTATGGGGCAAATATGACAGCCTACAGTTGAATCATTTTCTTGAAGAGTGACATAGTTGTCCTATATGTACATGACATGAATTAATCCTATGGTATTGCTAAATAGGAGTTCAGCATCCACCTGGATAACTACAAGTAATGATATTCTAGGTGAATCATTCCTAGCACGTATTTGTCCATGGTCTCCTTCCCTTCAAACACCTTAGATGAAACATATCAGCAATGTTTGAAGGGTTGCCATGTTTGTGTTTATAGGTACAAGAAAACATGTTCCTATGTTAAGAAAAAGAAACATGGTGATATCTAGGGAACTCTTTACCCTGAAGGGCAGAAGAGATAGTAATTAAGTCACTGGGTTTGGTACTAGGGGCTCAAGTCTTGGTCATCACTTACCAGGAACTTACTTTGGGTAAGCTGTTTAACTACCACATAGTGATAACTATCACAGAGCAACATATGCATATTGAACTCTAATTTTCTCAAATAGGTACAACAACCCTTCAAAATATCTATTACATATTTCATTTTTCAGTGAAGGAAATTGATGTCAATCAGTTTAAATTAGGTGGTTCAACTCCAAATTATTTACTGTTACTCACTATGCCAAACTGCCTTTCTTTCTTCCAAACTATGTTAAACCTTTATCTTTAGCCTTTTCATTCTCTTCCATTCCTTCCATCTTCATGAGACCTTGGCTCAAGGAACTATCCCTCCCACCACTCTTTGACCCTCAGAATCTCCTCATAGATCCTTCCTATCAACAACTGAGACTTAAGGCTTTTCTATCTCAGACATTATCTTTCAGTCTAAGAAAAACTTTGTCTCTTCATGGATTCCCTCAAAATTTGTTTATTTTTCCATCCTCAGTATAATACATTTTGGTGTCTGCCCTTATCACTCCAGAGAAATAAACAGCTTTGTCAAATTTCTATGACTTTTTTACTAAACCATGTAAACCCTAGATAGCATTTGATTCAGTCAACTACTTGTCTTGGCAATATCTCATATTCTTGACCACATCCTTCTTAACACTTACAAAATACTGGTTACTAAATGGGCAATGGATGTAGTCTACATGTGCTTGAATGCCAGCTTCATTTCTTAACTCTGAAGTTCTGGGCAGTATTGAAATTCTTCTCTTGAGAATTCATAGGGATCTATTTAGGGGAGATAAAACATTCTCACCTAAAAATATATTGGCATTCAGGGAGTTAAAAATAAGAAACAATGGGAAGTGATTGATGTCTGCTTCAGACTGGATAAAAAGAGAGGACTTTTCTGAGGAGGAGGTCTTTAAGCTGATACATGATAAGGAGCACTGGGAAATAATCTCAGGCAAGTCAGAAGGAATAACCTTGCTGCCTCTGAAGAGTCATAAGAAGCCCGTGTGTCTAGAGAAGACAAAGCAAATAAGATAGAGACATGACATGGGTGGGAGACACAAGCTGATGCTAGAAGATGTAGGGCTTTGTAAACAGAGGTAAAGGTATTCTAAATGCAAAAGGAAGACATGAAAGAGTTTCAAACAGAAAATGATGAGTTTTAAATGCTTAACTATAGTTTTATATGCTTACCCTTGCCATGTATATAAGTAACTATATATGAGCAGTTGATCAAAGAAATTCAGTAGGAAGCTAGATCTGATTTGACTATAAATCTGAAATACCTGGAGGAAAAATACATAGAGATCTCTATGTTACATCGAGAGGAAATCAAACAAAAACATAGCTCTCCTCTGGGTGAGCAACTAAGCATTCAGTTCTGGTGAGTTCCACGCTATTTACTATCTGCACTTACAGATTGAGTTTGGAAGATTATAGCCAATTCCCCTTACCCAACATTAGTGGAAATCCTCACCCCATTCATTGGTGAAATTCTCTGAATTTCAAGTAACAGTTCATATAATGCTGATGAGTAGTTCAAGGGATTTCCCTCATAATGCTTTATAGTTGTTATAAGCATTTTGTGAAAAAAGCTACAGCAATATTTGGAACATAGTAGGTGCTTCTGCCAAAGACACATACGGATATAAACAGATATAAGCATAGCTATAAATACGGACATATTTTGTCTTATTGACAATCCTAAATCCTGGAAAAATAAGTACAAGAAAGAGTAGTACAAAGTGACTCTGAAATATCCCCAAACTCACATAACTACTCAGCTCTAAGCCTAGACCACAGAAAATCTTTTATAAATTTGATTGCTTCATATCTATAGTGTTAGAAGTATTCATTAACTTCAAAGTATTAGAAATGGGTGGATCATCCTAAGCAATACAGATAATTCAGTTGTGATAAGCAAAATCG
Source organism: Panthera leo (assembly GCF_018350215.1). Classification (NCBI taxonomy): domain Eukaryota; kingdom Metazoa; phylum Chordata; class Mammalia; order Carnivora; family Felidae; genus Panthera; species Panthera leo. Next base: position 88,324,213 of record NC_056682.1, on the reverse strand, counting down.
AAGGTATATGGCACTACATATAATTTGTGTGGCAAAAGACACCAAAAGCTAGTATGTAAAAACATGTTAACTTGGGAAATATTTGCAGCACAAATGATCAACAAGTAACTAAAGCTTCCCATAAAACTAACAAATATGGGGGTGCCTGGGTGGCTCAGTCAGTTAAGCATCTGACTCTTGGTCTCAGTTTGGGTCATGATCTTGTGGTTTTGTGAGTTCGAGCCTATGCTGACATCAAGCTCTATGCTGACAGCATGGAGCCTGCTTGGGATTCTCTCTCTTCCCACCTCTCTCTGTCCCTCCCTCACTCATGCTGTCTCTGTCTCTCTCAAAAATAAAAAAAAACAAACCTAGAAAAATAACAAATATAGATTTATGCTTACCATAAAAATAACAAATGTAAACTAATTGACAAATAACTGATAATAGATAATTGGCTAAAGGAGTCCAATGGCCAATAGCTCATGAGAAAGTGTTTAATGTTAATAGTCAGGCAGAGAAATACATATTAAATAAAGTAATGTAGCACATTAGTTTGACAAAAATGTTAAGAAGGAATAGCATATAGTGGTGAGGAGAATTCTCATAGAGATGAATGAAGTCGAAATTTGGGGAACCTTTGGAAGTAATATGGGAATTGGCATTAAAAAATCTATCAGTAGCTGTTAAAATTTAAAATACCATAATCTTTGATCCAGAAATCCTATTATTAAAATAATCTTACAGAAATAAAATAGCCAAGACATAAGTACAAGAATTTTTACTGCAAGGATTTTTATGTGCAAGGGTTTTATATATTCATAGAAGCAAAAAAACAAAACAATAACCATCAAGAGTGAAGTTGTTTAATAATTATATCAATTCTGAATTTACTGAGAAGAATAGCTGTTATATGTTTAAATTCAAGTTGTAGAAATTATAAAAATATGTTCATAAATGTTTATTACAATCTTTATTGTAAACAACTATACCAATAAGCCATACCTATAGGTTTGCATATTTTTATCTATGTCCATATGAAAATTCATAAAGGTATGGAAAAATACAAGACATGCTGTTATCATTAGTTAATTCAGTATGGTAGAAGGATATTCAAAACATTTTCCTTACACTTTGGATTGATTTACTGGATTAAATAAACATATACTACATTCATAATTTATACAGATAATACATTTTTAAAAGACACATAATTTTTTTAAGGGAATAAATGCAAGGGTGCTGTTCAATTTTCAGAAGAAAATGTTATTTTTCTGTGTCTTCTCCAGCTGCAGCCTCATTTCCAATCTTGCTTTTTCAAATTCACTTTCATCATGAGTTGTTTATGTGGATATTTCTCTGGTCCGCAGTGTCTCGATACCAATTAAAGGTTAAAACATCTGAAGTGCATAGTTTATTCCCCACAGAGCCCTAATATGGCTTAGAATATATAGCCCTTTGGCAGATGAGACAAACACAAAACTACTTCCTTTTAAAGAAATGAGAGTTGTATTATCTCTATAGAAGACATTTTTTCCTTTCAAGTTTCTCTGCCTTCTCTGAATATTGCAAAACACTGCAACATAATCAAATAACCAAACAATGCTTGTTTATCATCTTAATACACCAGTGCTCTACTAGCCAATGTACCAAAGAAATTAAGCAGCCATTATCACTTTATCCCTGCTGTTCTGAAACTAATAAAAACACATTAATAATAAAGTATAGTTAAATATAAAGGGCCATGTAACAAGATGAAGCAATAGAAAAAGTAAACATTATACAATTAAATACACACCTCCACAAAATTCTCATCAGTGGGACTGGTCTGAGTGCAGAAACAGTGACACTTATAAGTAGATAAAATAGAATGAAAAAAGGTTGAAAAATAATATATATATATTTTATATTATATATTAAATATATATTAAATAAATATATTATATTAATATATATTAAATATTATAGATTTTATATTATATAAATATATATTATATTATATAAATATATATTATTATAATATATTATATAAATATATATTATTTATATTATATATATTATATATATCGCTTCTCGGCCTTTTGGCTAAGATCAAGTGTAAAAAATATTATATATACATATAATATATATATTAAACTATATGTTACATACAAATAAAATATGTAAATATAAAACAAATATATAATAAATAAGTATTTTATACACACACACACATACACACAACAAAGATATGTAGATTGTATTGAGACATATAAGGATCTCGTATTGAGTGATTGATTCTTAGATAAAGACAGGCTGAGTATGTCAACTGTTTAGCAAAAGCAGAACAAGATAAGTTACAACAAATCCCAGAGGGGCACCTGGGTGGCTCAGTTGGTTAAGCGTCTGACTTCAGCTCAGGTCATGATCTCACAGTCTGTGAGTTCAAGCCCCGTGTAGGGCTCTGTGCTGACAGCTCAGAGCCTGGAGCCTGTTTTGGATTCTGTGTCTCCCTCTCTCTCTGCCCCTCCCCTGCTCATGCTCTGTGTCTCTCTATCTCAAAAATAAATAAAAACATTTTTTTAAAAAATCCCAGAAAGCAAACATGCAAACATCACCTACATTCTCTGCAAGACAGGGTCAAAAGGACTGACCATTGTCTAAATGTGTCCAAGGTGCCCGAGATTTTACAAATGGATATGTCCACTGACAGTGTAAAAGGTATATAACAGTTGGAGATCGAAGTACATAAATCATTATGTTAAATTAGAGAAATAAGTCAGGATGGCACAAATCCCAGTCACCTAGAAATCACTTTTAAAATTCTGACACAAAGCCAACTAATTTTGGTAGCCAATTCTCCATAAATCTCACATTTCTTTACATTTTGTGAGTAGAACTGCCCATTGCTTTTAATCCAGGCTGTCTTCTTGAGGATGTTTGTATAGCAAAAATCCTTGGAAGTTAAAGATAGTGTCTCCCTCTAGAACAAGCATGCTTTTTGTCTAGTATAATAAAGGTAATAACTCCCACAAGAGGAAAGATGGACAGGTTCATCCCCATTATAAAAGATCTGGGTCCCCTATGTTTAGGGTTCCTCTCTGTAAAACGTAGTCCATCTGGGCCCATGTGTGCTTCCCTGTGAGACTTGGGATAAGGGAAAATGATGCGAGTTTGTTGTTCAACTGTGCTATGAATAATAAAGGCCTTTGTCTTTGACCAAGGAGTCTCATGTTTCCCCCAGCGTCAACAAAATTGCAAGCTTATGAACTTGCAAGTAGGGTGAAATCTCAGCTCCTTCACAGTTCTTCAGTGTTGGAGACAAGACTGAGGTACTTACAGAGACAGGGGCTTTTGAAAGTGTGAGGTTGAGGGCTTTGTGGCACAGAGAAGGAGATTTGATAAGAAGTTAGCAGGGATCAGTAGCAAACATCAAATATATTTTACAGAAGTATTTGTTTACATTGGATTAGAAAGCTTGGAAGGAATGAGAGAAACAAAGAGAAAAGGAAAGGAAGAATCGGAGGGACAAAAGGAAGAGAGGGAGGGAGAAAAGACAGAAGGTTTCCTTACCACTGCGATTTTAGAAGAACGGCTTTAGGCAATTTCTTCTCAATCTGAAAATGTTTTAAGAAGAAGATTCCCTTGGTTTGATAAATTCAACATTATTCTAATCCTGTTGGTTAATAAATGTTTTGATATGTTTAATCTGTGTGGTTTTAAGATTGCATTCGCCTAAAATGTTTTGGCTATGCAAAGTGATAGATCTATAAAGTTCAGCTCTAGGTTTTTCATTATTTTTGATTAACAGGACTGACCTAGATACCCTTCCCAACAAAAGTTGACTTTTAATTTTAAAATTTGTTAACAAAGCTGTTCAATTTCTTTACATATCATTCCAATGTATATAATTTGCAGCAAAGCCATTTTATGTGTGTGATTCAATAATCTTCATTCTTCTTCTCAATAGGAGGTACCCAATTTAAGAGATTTATTATAAGTTTGGAATGATAACTTAAAATAAAGGAAGAATTTTTGATTTACTTAAGCAAAAAATATATATGACAATTTG